>NC_090657.1:127354564-127379564 GCF_040937935.1 Hyperolius riggenbachi | reverse complement strand
ACAAACGCAAACTCAGGAGCTGCAGCATTTTTTAGATTTCTGAGGTGTTTCTGCCTCAATGTTAAAGTATAGGAAAGTGGAAATCCGCTCTGAAAAACGCTAGATCAGAGCGGTTGTCCAGGCGCTTTTGTTACAGTAGCTGTTCAGTAACAGCTTTACTGTAACAATATATGCAATCTGCTACATAAAACCGCTCCAAAAAATGCTAGGCATGTTTAGAAAACCTCTCTAAACATGCCTAGAATCGCTCTGAAATCTGCTTCAAAAACCTCTAGCGTTTTGCAGATCTGCTAGAGGTTTTTGGTGTGCACTGGGCCTATATCAGATAAAAAGTGCTCCTGCTCATTAGTGGACTGAGAGATCTCATACCAGTGGAAGGATGATCAGTTCATGTGCAGTTCACCCGGCATCAGAGCGGTATACATCAGAGCAGCTTGTGTTGAAGACAAGCAGCCGGGAAACTGAGGGGGGTGGGGTGGCAGAGCTCAAAGCCATGCACTGCCTGATCATATCTGTGCGCTGACTCGGACTTGGAGCTGCCTGGAAGGGATGGGACAGAGGAAACTCTTTCTGGATTTGCTGGAGTAGAGAGAGTGCCTGCTGCTTCAGGCTCTCTCCCCAGCCTCAAGTCACTGCAGTAGCCTGCCTGCACTACGCTCAGATGTGTATCCGGATGGCCGCCTCCGTTAGCTGAGCTGCCTGCAAGTTAACACGTGAATGCAATGCAGACACAGGCAGCCAGCAAAGTGGGGCGAACTAAAGTACAAACAGCACTAAGGAGACCGGAGTCTGACACACTCCAACCTGTGAGGCTTGGAGCTCAGCTTGCTCCCGTAGTATGCAGAGCATGGTCCCGTCCCTTACAACCCGTCCAGCCAATTACTGTACCACCTTTAAGCAGGAGGTCACACAGGCAGAAGAGCCTCCTGCTGTGTATATCGGCGGCTTTCGCTATTGTGTGAGCCAGCCACTGATTAATAGCAGGCAATGAAGCGCTCATGCCTGCAGTTTTACAGCACCAGTTTTTGCTAGCTCGGTGGGGGCAGGAGTAGCAGCTGGGCGGGGATTCAAAACAGCCAGTCGGCACGCCAACCTAATTAGTCCTGGGGAGAACACTGTGGATAGATCAATTGTGCTGCGCAGGGAACCAACTGCAATCATAAACCAAATGCAAACCATTGATTGGAGAGCCTTGTGCTTGGAATACCTTGGCTCTCTAGGGTTGTGCAGTGCTGTGGCCACAGGCGCTGATCCTGCAAAATGCTGTACACAATGGAGAGTGGAATCAAAAGTTTATGCAACCACTTTGGCAAAGTAGCAAGTCAATGGGAGTGCATGCGCACCGCCAAGCAAGATGGCTGCATGATCTGTGAGCTCTGCTGAAAGACCTGCCTTAAAGGATACCCGAACAGACATGTGACATGATGAGATAGACATGTGTATGTACAGTGCCTAGCACATAAACAACTATGCTGTGTTCCTTTTTTTCTTTCTCTGCCTGAAAGAGTTAAATATCAGGTATGTAAGTGGCTGACTCAGTCCTGACTCAGACAGGAAGTGACTACAATGTGACCCTCACTGATAAGAAATTCCTCTTTTTAACTCTTTCTTGCTCCCAGAAGCCATTTTCTGCTAGGAAAGGTTTTTATAATTGGAATTTCTTATCATTAAGGCAGAGAAAGAAATAAGGGAACACCGCCTAGTTATTTATGTGCTAGGCACTGTACATACACATGTCTATCTCATGTCACATGTCACTTCGGGTATCCTTTAACAGCGCACACCCCCGTAGATCTGCCACCTTTCTGCCCGTGCTGAGGTGGATTATTCCAAAGTACTGGGAGGAACTGTATAAGAACCAAGTGGAGAGGGAAGTCAGCCGATAGTCTCAACTTGGACTCTTACTTTCAGCCAGCTTATCCCTCCAGAGTCATCCAAGATGGCGGCGGCGATGCAGCCGTGGACTACATCACAATGCAGGTGCTTGAATCCTGCCTCTCAGACCTACATGTGAAAGTGGAAAATACTGTTAAGGAAACAGTTTCCTCTGCTTTGGCAGACATTGAGAACACCCTGTCACGTACCTCAACACTCAAACAGTGTATTCCCCCGGAAAATAGATGTGCCTATTTGGAGAAAGAAAATAACAGACTCACTGACACTGCAGACGATCTGCAGCGCTCCATGGAGGATCAAAAAAACCGCAACCGCAGATCAAACCCCCGGGTAAGAGGGGTACCAGACTGTCAGGCCTCCTGACACAAAACAATATCTTCTCAATAGGTCTTCTGCCATCTCCCCGAGTACATCATCTGACATGGAGATTTGAACGTGAACATAGGGCGATCGGCTCCTGACCAAAATAGTGGAAACAAACTATAACGTCTTGTAATAATGGGCCCCCACATTGTTACGAGACGTGATTATTCGTTTCCACTATTTTGAGGCCAAGGATATTGTCACACAGGCAGTCCGAAATGTTCCATCATACACCTTTCATGATGATATTTCTCCTGTCACGCTGGCTAAAAGAAGGTAATTACACCCTGTCACCGCTTTACTCCAAGAACATGGCATCCATCCAATACAGATAGGGATATCCCTTTAAGCTAATTGCTGTTAAACATGGCACTCACCATGCTTAACTGCACCTGAGGATGCTCCGGATCTATTGAAAGGCCTTGAACTCGACATCCCGGGGGCTTTCATGGCTACCCTTTTCAAAGGATCCTAAGCCTGACACCTCTCCCCGCTGCTGGTCTCCAAAGAGTACTCTGACATGAAGTTTAGTGGGAGATTTTGTTTGACTCCCAGATCTATCTGCCTCAGAATTTCTGCTGCATGGCTTGTGATTATCTATGTACCGCTGCAAGGCACATATTTCTCATTTACTATGCAGGTTTTGACCGTTCTGAAGCTCTTCGGTTATCTGGCTGATGGTCAACAGTATGTTACCCCTATATGGGTGTGCAGTGGGGCGCACTCATTCGAGGTGGTTTGCTACCCTCAGATCTTGGTTATTTGTTTTGCACCATTCTGCCTTTTTTATCTGCTTCAATGCATTCCAATTATGATTGTCAAAATGTTTATTGCATTTTGTTACCTCTATTCTTGGTGTGGGGATCTGTCCCCAGTCTCTCTCTTTCTTCGCCTTTTCTTTTGCTGTCTTTTGCCAGCCACCTAGCTAACCTCAAATCTAGCCAGACTGATTGTCTTCACGTGTTGTTCCTTTGGGCTCATTGCACATCTATTTTGCTATATGTAACGTCTCAGGATGTTGAAAATTGGCACCCTGAACACTAAAGGGTTAAATTTCATTACGAAACGGTACCAGAGTCTGCAAGACCATAGTCGCATGAATGCAGACCTGGTTTTCCTGCAGGAAACCTGATTTCCTTTGAGTAAGCCTGGGTATTTGAAGAGTAAAAATTACCCCACTATTTATCTTGCTAGTGCCTCTCAGGGATGCTCGGATGTGCCTCATCCACGAATTCGGAAATCCGCGTGGTTGCAAAAAAAAAATCCGCATTCGGCCCCGCCGCATGCGGATTTTCGTCCGCGTCCACGCAACCACGCGGATTTTTTCCCGTGAATGGCGTAATCACGCGCGGATTCACGCCCGGAGGCGGATTTTCTTTTAACGTTAATAACAAAGCCCCCATACATGCTACAGTCCCCCAAATAGCATGGATTATCGAGGTGATAAGGGGCAACATAACTTCAACATAAAAAATTCCCCCCAAAAAAATTTTTCTAGAGAAAATGGATTTTAAAGGGAACCTTAACTGAACGGGGGGTATAGAGTTTTACTTACCTGGGGCTATTACCAGCCCCCTGCAGCAGTCCTGTGCCCTCGGCGCCGCTCTGGAATCCTCTGGTCCCCCACTGTCACTTAGTTTCGTTTTTGACGACTCACCAGTCGCCGGCCGCCATGCGTATTATTGGACGCATTCACCAATGCAATTAGCGCTATTGCGGACCGCAACGCGTACAAAAATACGCGTTGCCGCATATCTACGCGTGCGGAATGCGACAACGCGTATTTTTCCGCACGCGTAGATATGCGGCAACGCGTATTTTTGTACGCGTTGCGGTCCGCAATAGCGCTAATTGCATTGGTGAATGCGTCCAATAATACGCATGGCGGCCGGCGACTGGTGAGTCGTCAAAAACGAAACTAAGTGACAGCGGGGGACCAGAGGATTCCAGAGCGGCGCCGAGGGCACAGGACTGCTGCAGGGGGCTGGTAATAGCCCCAGGTAAGTAAAACTCTATACCCCCCGTTCAGTTAAGGTTCCCTTTAAAGTGAAATCAACACTTTAAATGGGGCTATTAATTGGTAATAAGTGGTTTTAAAAAGGGATATACGCGTTAAGCAGTCAAAGAGGTGAAGTTCCAATGGCACTTGGCGGCGAAGGTACCGCTGGAGGAGGATGAGTGGCTGACGGCAAAAAGGCTCCAGAGAGGTTTTTGTAATTTTTTTTTTGTTTTTTTTGCAGCAATTAGCAATGACATCGCAGCAGAGTTGTCAGTGGACACGGGCAGTGTGAACGCAGAGTGCAGTGGTGGTAGCGACTGAGTCAGGAGAAGGACTATGCGGGCGGTCAGTTCAGCAGCACAGAAGGACCACGGCAACATACTGGTGGTAGTAGTAGCAGCACAGCGTCATAGTGCTGGCCAAAAAATTAAATGCACCCGGTGACCCGGGCAGTGTGAACGCAGAGTGTAGTAGCGACTGAGTCAGGAGGACAAAGCGGGCGGTCAGTTCAGCAGCAGCAGCACAGTAGTAGTAGCACAGCGTCATAGTGCTGGCCAAAAAATTAAATGCACCCGGCGACCCGGGCAGTGTGAACGCAGAGTGTAGTAGCGACTGAGTCAGGAGGACAAAGCGGGCGGTCAGTTCAGCAGCAGCAGCACAGTAGTAGTAGCACAGCGTCATAGTGCTGGCCAAAAAATTAAATGCACCCGGTGACCCGGGCAGTGTGAACGCAGAGTGTAGTAGCGACTGAGTCAGGAGGACAAAGCGGGCGGTCAGTTCAGCAGCAGCAGCACAGTAGTAGTAGCACAGCGTCATAGTGCTGGCCAAAAAATTAAATGCACCCGGCGACCCGGGCAGTGTGAACGCAGAGTGTAGTAGCGACTGAGTCAGGAGGACAAAGCGGGCGGTCAGTTCAGCAGCAGCAGCACAGTAGTAGTAGCACAGCGTCATAGTGCTGGCCAAAAAATTAAATGCACCCGGTGACCCAGGCAGTGTGAACGCAGAGTGTAGTAGCGACTGAGTCAGGAGGACAAAGCGGGCGGTCAGTTCAGCAGCAGCAGCAGCACAGTAGTAGTAGCACAGCGTCATAGTGCTGGCCAAAAAATTAAATGCACCCGGCGACCCGGGCAGTGTGAACGCAGAGTGTAGTAGCGACTGAGTCAGGAGGACAAAGCGGGCGGTCAGTTCAGCAGCTCAGAAGGAGGACCATGGCAACTTACTGGTAGTAGTACCATAACACCAAAAAATTAACCAAGGTAGGCACTAGGCAGGTATTAAATGTCTTTATAAAGGCAGGCATAGTTAACAACAGCACATGCAGCAGCCACTTCATGTCCCCCTGTGTCCGACAATAGGGGCCAGGAACTCACCTTCCACCCAAGCCTGGTTGATTTTCAGGAAGGTGAGTTTGTCCACAGAGGCGTGGGAGAGCCGAGAGCGCTTCTCTGTGACCACGCCACCGGCCGCACTAAAGCATCTCTCTGAGAGGACACTGGAAGGAGGGCAGGATAGGAGTTCCAGGGCGTACTGGGAAAGCTCGCTCCAGATGTCCAGTCTCTTGACCCAGTACTCCAAGGGGTCCACGGGGCTGTCGGTGTCATTGAGCCCGCTGGATGACCCCATATAGTCAGACACCATGGTGGTCAGTCGTTGCTTGTGCTGGTTGGTGGTGGATGCTGTGGCGGGCACCTCTGTTCTGGGCTGCTGCACTGCATACAGGCTCTTGCTTAGGCTCTTCAGGTCTCCGGGGCGCCAGTTGCTGCTGCTGCTGCTGGTGGTTGTTGTTGTGCTGCTAGTGGCAATGGCAGGCACCTCTTGCTGGCTTGGCAGAGCAGTTACAGTGGGGGTGGAAGGCTGGGGGAATGCTTCCAGTAGTCTGCGCACAAGGGCCTCCTTCAACTCCCTTGTGCGTTGCTCGGTGGTGGATGGCGTCATTAAGTCTCCCAGCTTCCCCTTCAGACGGGGATCAAGCATCAAGGTAATCCAGATGTCCTCCCTTGAACGCATCTGGATCACCCGGGGGTCCCTGCGAAGGCAGCGCAACATGTGCACAGCCATGGGAAACAAGTGGGCCCTGCCAGCAAGATCTTCCTCATCCTCGCCATTGTCCCATAACGCATGCCTGTCCTCTTCCTGTGCCATGTCGTTGTCCTCCTCAAACCGCCATCCACGTACAACGCCTGCTGCACTCTGCTCCTCCTCCTCCTCCTCATTCAGGTTAGGGACCTCCAACTCTTCCACTACCTGCTGTGAGCCCTCCTCTGAGCTGGACTGTGCTGCCATCTGCTCCTGTTCTTCCAACTGCCTCAGGGCTTCATCCCCACGCTCAATTAAATTGTCCATTGCCTGCTCCAGTAGACAAACCAAGGGCACCCACTGGCACACAGAGGCCCGCTCCTCACTGACCATCTTGGTTGCCTCCAGGAAGGGACTCAGCACCAGGCATACTTGCTGCATCAGTGTCCACTGAGTGGCAGTAATCATGGGGACTTGCTGGTTGCTGGGGACACTTGGGTCTAGCATGTAGGCCCTAAGAGCCAGCCTGTGCTGACACAGCCGCTCCAACATGGCCAGAGTCGAATTCCAGCGAACTGGCATGTCGATGATCATCCGGTGTTGTGGCCTTCCATACTGCTGCTGTAAGGTGGACAAGAGTGCAGAGGCAGTGGCTGACAGGCGGAAAAAGCGTACCACCGCCCGGGCATCCTGCAGCAGCTCGCTCATCCCCTGGTAGGTGCGCAAGAAGCGCTGCACCACAAGATTGAGCACGTGGGCCAAGCAGGGGATGTGCTGGAGGTTTCCCTGCTGCACTGCTGCCACCAGGTTGGCCCCGTTATCGGCTGCCACATACCCCACTTCCAGGCCTCTGGGGGTCAGCCACCTCCGCTCCTGCTTCCTGAGGGCGGCCAGGACGTTGGTGGCCGTAAGCCTCTCCTTCCCCAGGGTCACCAATTTTAAAAGGGCTTGGCAGTGCCGAGGCTTGGCGCGGCTGCTGCCGAGGCGGGCTTGCTTTCCGGGTGCTGAGGGAGTGTCGTGACAGGACCCTTCTGCATCCCCCCTGATCCCGCGTGGTGGCACCACTAGCTGGGCTGATGCGCTCTTGTCCTCCCTCCCTTCCATCAGTGTCACCCAGTGGGCCGTAAAGGACAGGTAGCGACCTGTCCCAAATCTGCTACTCCACGAGTCCATGGTCACGTGGACCCGCTTGCCCACAGAGTAGTCCAGGGAACGGGCCACGTTTTCCACTGCAAACTTGTGGAGTGCTGGGATCGCGCTCCTGCTGAAATAGTGGCGACTGGGGACTTGCCACTCGGGGATGCCAAATTGGAGCAGCGTCCGCATGGCGCTCCCCTCCTGCACCAGGGAGTAGGGAAGCAGCTGTGATGCCATGGCCCGGGCCAGCAAGCCATTTAGTTTGCGGATCCGCCTGTGGCTTGGAGGCAGAGGCTTGGTCAGACCCTGCAAGGTGTCGCTCAGCAGGGTCTGACGACGCTGGGATGCAGGGGAGACAGAGGAGAGAGACGAACACTGGCTGCCAGCCTCAATGTCTGTGTCCTGAGCAGCCGAGGTGGAAGAGCGCTTGCGTGCTACTACTGCTGCTGCTGCTGTGGGGGATTCACGACCCTGAGGGAGGGATGATGCTGCTGCGCTGGTGGGCCTTCTGCTCTCAGGAACCCCTGCCAGCAGTGCCTGCTTCCTCTTAAACTCCACATACTCGCGGCAGTGGCGGCTTCTCAGGTGGCCCTGGAGGGATGAGGTACCCATCTTGCTCAGACTTTTTCCACGGCTCAATCTTTTGCTGCATAACCTGCACACCGCATACCTTTTGTCATCAGTACATTCCTCAAAGCAATCCCACACTGGTGACTTTAATTTACTGCGGCCCCCACTAGCAGAGGGTGCAGCGGAGCAATGTGTGGTAGTAGTTGCCGGGGGTTGCATGGTGGTGGTGCCGGCTGAAGCAGTGTCCTGTCTACTTCCTCCACGCCCACTGCTGCCGATGCCCCTGCCCCTGCCTGACATATGGCGATATCCTTGCCTAGGCCGAGGTGACTCGTCATCCTGCTCTGACCATTCTTCCACGGACTCAGCAGGCTGCACATAGTTAGGGTCCACAACGTCATCATCAGCAGCATCATCATAATCCAGCTCTTCCTCTGACTCCCCCGCCTCCTCTTCTGTCCCTACATCCCCAGACACAGACCCCTCTTCTTCATCACCAGAACTCAACAACGCTTGTGATTGTGGCCCGATCTCAATCTCTGCCACATCAGTCCCCAGTAAGTCCTGTGCTTCTTGCATCAGCAGGTTCCCAGATGCCGGACTGAGGGACAGAACGCTGTCATCCTGGGAGGGCTGCTGACCAGTGGGTGCTGGGGTGGATGTCACAACAAGCGTGGGATGTTGGCTGCTGCTGCTACTGCTTAGAGTGGTGCTCACAGTAGAGGTCTGGGAGGAAGTCATGATGTCCATGAGTACGTCAGGTTCCATTTGCTCAACCACCACACGGGGACCAGAAACTTTAAAATATTTGGACAATGGCGTCCGCTGACTCGGCCCAGGCTTTGCTGCCCCCTTTTCTGCTGCATCACGACCACGTACAGCTGGGCGTCCTCTCCCTGGACGTGGAGCAGTCCCAGAAGTGGCTGAGGCAATTGAACTCCCTTTCCTCTCGCCCCGCGAAACCCTGCCAGACATGTTGCTAGTAATGAATCACTGGATGCAGTGGACACAGTACAAGGTCACTGAAGGATGCAGTGGCCACAGTACAAGGTCACTGAAGGATGCAGTGGGCACAGCAGTGGGCACTGGATATACAACTAGGTCACTGAAGGATGCAGTGGGCACAGTACAAGGTCACTGAAGGATGCAGTGGGCACAGTACAAGGTCACTGAAGGATGCAGTGGCCACAGTACAAGGTCACTGAAGGATGCAGTGGCCACAGTACAAGGTCACTGAAGGATGCAGTGGGCACAGCAGTGGGCACTGGATATACAACTAGGTCACTGAAGGATGCAGTGGCCACAGTACAAGGTCACTGAAGGATGCAGTGGGCACAGCAGTGGGCACTGGATATACAACTAGGTCACTGAAGAATGCAGTGGGCACAGTACAAGGTCACTGAAGGATGCAGTGGGCACAGTACAAGGTCACTGAAGGATGCAGTGGCCACAGTACAAGGTCACTGAAGGATGCAGTGGGCACAGCAGTGGGCACTGGATATACAACTAGGTCACTGAAGGATGCAGTGGCCACAGTACAAGGTCACTGAAGGATGCAGTGGGCACACAAGGATGTCACACTGTGTAACGAGATGCTCATATGCCAGCGAGCGAGCGAGCAGTGGGCACTGGGCACGGCACAAGGTCACTGACAGAATGAATGAACAGCGCTGGCAGAGAGTGGCGGCGCCGGTGGTGTGACTGGCTGCCTGCAAATAGTACAAGTGTATAACTGTCACTGGAATATACAAGTGAACACTGCAGCTGCACTAACCTGCCTGCCTGCACTCTACACACAGATAATCCCCACTCCCACTACACTGCAGCACTGAACCTGCCTGCACAGCACTACACACAGTTAAATAATCACTAGACTCCCACACTCCCACTACACTACACTGACTACAACTAACTACAGCAATCACTCACTGACTAGCTAATTGTGTACAGTATAAGAACAGTGTTAGCAAAAAAAAAACGCTTTGTTTTTAACACAATAAATGCACTTGCTCAAACAACAATGGCCTGGAGATAATCCTCTCAGCACCACAGTCTAACAAGGACAGAGCTTTTCCATCATGGCCGCCGCTTTATATTCAGGAGGGGAGGGCATAGCTCCCCTCCTGTGATTGGTTGCTAGGGCCTGGCTGGGGCACTCTGATTGGCCTGCAATGTGTCACTTCCGCATAGTTTGACGCATTTCCGCAAACCACGACTTCAGCCCCGGGTTTCACGAGCGTGAATGCGGATTTCTGTCCGCATTCACGCGAAGCCGAAGTAGATTTTCGTGGTTGAAAATCTATTCACGGATTTTCGTGTCCGAGGCGGAATGCGTCAAAATGGTCGTGAATCCACGCGTAAGCGTGATCACGACCTGGCGGTGAGCACCACTGGTGCCTCTGTCAAAAAGGCGGGAGCTGCAATTTAAGTGCACTGTCGCTGTCCTATACAAAATTAAGAAGGTGTACAGTGGCTGGATAGTGTAATGGTTAAGGGTTCTGCCTCTGACACAGGAGACCTGGGTTCGAATCTCGGCTCTGCCTGTTCAGTAAGCCAGCACCTATTCAGTAGGAGACCTTGGGCAAGTCTCCCTAACACTGCTACTGCCTATAGAGCGCGTCCTAGTGGCTGCAGCTCTGGCGCTTTGAGTCCGCCAGGAGAAAAGCGCGATATAAATGTTCTGTGTTTGTTTGTTTGTTTGTTTGCAGTGATCTCAAGGGTCATTATCTGATTTTGCGTGGCAACCTACACGGGATTAATCTGGTTATTGCTACTGTCTATGCTCCAAATGACCACCAACTACAATTTGTTGAAAAGGTATTTAGAAAGATTGAATTATTGAAATGCACTAACATCATTGATGGAGGACATTTCAATTTATTTGTTTCCCTACTAAGGGCCGTAAATCCAATGTCACCCCAGTGTCATTTCTTTTAATTTGCAAGACATCTAAGAGCTCCAGGGCTTTATCAAAACAATTTGGTCTCTGTGATGCTTGGAGGGCTCTGCATGCATAAGATTTCGATTTTACATTTTTTTCTCATGCATCCGCCACTTATTCTTGCATAGATCACATATTTCTAGAAATCAAGCGTAACTAGAAATCACTGGGCCCCCTTGCAAAACTTTGGATGCCCCCCCCCACCCACTTTCTGCACAGGTAAACTGAGAACCAATGTTATTCAATTGGCTAGAGCACACCTAAAGAGGAACTCCAGTGAAAATAATAAATTAAAAGTGCTCAATTTTTACAATAATTATGTATAAATGATTTAGTCAGTGTTTGCTCATTGTAAAATCTTTCCCCTTCCTGATTTACATAGCTACATAGTTATTTGGGTTGAAAAAAAGACATACGTCCATAGAGTTCAACCAGAGAACAAAGTACAACACCAGCCAGCTCCCTCACATATCCCTGTTGATCCAGAGGAAGGCAAAAAACCCTTTCAAGGCATGGTCCAATTAGCCCCAAAAAGGGAAAAAATTCCTTCCCGACTCCAGATGGCAATCAGATAAAATCCCTGGATCAACATCACTGGGCATTACCTAGTAATTGTAGCCATGGATGTCTTTCAATGCAAGGAAAGCATCTAAGCCCACTAAATAAAGTTATAGAATTTGCCATAATTACTTCCTGTGGCAATGCATGCAACATCTTAATCACTCTTAGGGCCCATTCACACTAGAGCGTTTTGCAGCAATTTCGGCAAAACGCTCAAACGCTAGCGCTTTTTAAAAGCGCTAGTGTAATAAAACACTATGGGCCCGTTCTTACTTGGGCGATTTGCACTAATCGCTGCAAATTGCCCAAAATCGCGAAAAGCAAACGCGTCGCCTGCACCATTTTCAGGCAATTTCCCAGCGATCGCGTTTCAGTGCTATAAAAGCACTAAACGCGATTGCGGGAAAATCACCGCAGTGTCCAGTGATTTTTCCATGTGAAATCGCAGGGAAAATCACTCCCGTAAACCGCCAGCAAAAATCGTTGTCGATGAGTACTCCTATTCGTTGTCGAGTACTTGTTGTCGATGAGTACTCCTAAGTCCTTCAAGTTTGATGTACCCAACTGTATCCCATTTATTTTGTATGGTGCTAGACCATTGGTACGACCAAAATGCATGACCTTACATTTTTCAACATTGAATTTCATCTGCCATTTATGTGTCCATATAGCCATCCTATCCAGATCCTGTTGCAATGTCACCATCTTCCTGAGAGTTGATGATTCTGCACAATTTTGTATTCTCTGCAAAAATAGCAACATTGCTTTCTACTGCATCTACTAGGTCATTAACAAATACATTTAAGAGCACTGGACCCAGTACAGACCCCTGTGGGACCCCACTGCTAACAGTCACCCATTTTGAATAGGTTACCCATTGACCACAACTCTTTGATCAACAAAAGAAGCAAAGTACCTCGCACACAATGTGACTCTGCTGGGAAGACTAATCTATACTCAACTGAATGCTTCTAACACTGTGCCTCCACGCTGAAAGAACATCCAAACATTGCATCAATAGAAACGAGTTGACGTGGGCACCAGTTCAAAAAGCTTCATTTATTCCAGGAGTGACAGATATTTCAGATGTTGAAATGTTTATACATCACCGCTCCAAAGTAGCTGGCAGATTACAGAGAAGATAACAGGTGGAAAATCAGGCACGATTCCGCAAGACCGCAAAATTAAAAGGCCGAATTTCTTCCAAAGAAATTCCTTTCAACAAAACCGGTATAGAGCAAGCCCAGCCTACAGACCAGGAAAAGCATTTAGGAAAGCTTGGCAGAGCGCTCAATCAACACTGCAAAGATTAAATAAACAGACTCTCCGCAGGCTGGTAATTCTCAGAGGAGCTTTTGATGGTTACTCTGTCCTACACTGTCAGTGGGGGGAAGACTACAGTCTTTCAAGGAAGTCTGGACAACATAGATAGACGATCACTGGGTAATACAAACAGTGACAAGAGGACATCAGTGGAATTTCAGAAGACAACCTCCCGATATTTTCAAAGTTACAAATATTCCAAAATCAGAACACAAACGGGACAACAAACGGGTCCTCATGAAAGTCCTCATGAACTATATACAAGACTTGATACAAAAGAATGCAGTTTACTTCCCCCCTGTTCTTTGTCATGAAAAAAAACGGGAGATCTACGCCCAGTAATGGATCTCAGGAACCTCAACTCTTTCATACATCTGAAACGATTCAAAATGGAGACGCTACAGACCATCACCAGAGTAATTATGATACAGGATTGGGCCATTTCGATAGATCTAGAAAATGCCTACCTCCACATATTGATACATCATAAATTCCGGAAATACCTAAGATTTGTCATAGGGGGTGATCACCTTCAGTTCCGATGTTTACCATTTGGAATTTGCACAGCACCTCGAACCTTCACAAAAGTGTTAGTTGCCCTGATAGAACGTTTGAGAGTCGAGGGACTCAGACTATATCACTACTTGGACGATTTGTTACTATTACATGAGAACAAAGAAACCATTCTAGCACACAGACAGATGCTCCTGACGGAATTAGAGAGATTCGCGTGGACAATGAACATCGCCAAGAGCCAACTAGTTCCTTCCAAGGAAATTACAACGAGATAGGACTACCATTAGACAAATAAATAAAAGTACAAAAGTTATCATGGAACATGCTATGTGCCACTGCAATAACAGCGAGACAATGTTTTCTAGGAACCTTAATCTCCACCATACCGATGGTGAAGTGGTCACAATGGCATTGCAAAGAATGGCAGAACGGTTTTCTGACCCAGTGGAGCAGAAAGAGTATGGACCAACAAATACTGATAACTCCAACAATTAAGAGCAGCATCTTATGGTGGACAAGAACAAAGAATTTGAACAACCCATTGCCTATCCAAATCCTTTGTCAGACCACGGTTACTACAGACGCCAACCAAAGAGGATGGGGAGCCGTACTTCACTCCCAATCCATTCAGGACAAATGGAAAGCTCCACAAAATCATACACCTGCAAATATTTTGGAGATAAGAGCGGCCTATCTGGCTCTGAGTACATTTAAGAACCAACTAGAGGGGAAACGTGATGTTACGCACGGACAACTGCACAGCAGTGGCATACATCAGACACCAAGGGGGAATAAGATCAAATACCTTACTAAAGGAGGTGGCACCAATATTACAGTTGGCAGAGCAAAGATTGAGCAGTTTGACGGCGACTTATATTTCGGGACTGGAGAATCTGGAGGCAGACTTCCTCAGCAGATGGTATATCGACAACAACGAGTGGTGTCTACAGATGGAAGTGTGTCCAGGAGACACACACCGCAAGCTCTAACAACGGATGCACTAATGAAGAGTTGGGACTTCGACATAGCCCACGTCTTTCCCCCGATTCTGATGATACACAAGTTGTTGATGAGACTCAGCAGGGAGAATGTAGTCTTAATAGCAGTAATACCCTATTGGCCAAGGAGGCCATGGTTTCCGTTGTTATGGCAACTGAAGGTTCAACAACCAATAATGCTCCAGAAAATTCCAAATTTACTAATGCAGGGCCCAATCTTGCAACCCAATCCAGAAAGTTTAAATCTAGTTCCAGCAGTAGGCTCCGCCCCCTCTTAGTGTCTGCTGCTACATGTGATATTGTCCTCCTGCATATGCCACACAAGTCCCCGGTAAGCTCCAGGCTGCCTCCTGCTTCATCTATCTTCGCCATCTCCCTCTCTCTCTTCCTTTAGCGGTCTTCGGCTGCACTGAAGCACGCATTGTTTTCTCTGATCCACCGCACAATCCCCTCTCCCAGCCTCTCTTGCACAGCGGACCAGAGAACACGTGGCAGAGAGATAGATCACACACATACTGTACACAGGCTGCATACAGCACACAGTGCAGCATCCTGTTACAGCCAGTCTAGTTGTCCGTTTACACAGACAGCTCTAAAGGTGCATACACGTCGGATTTGCGTAAACGACCAGTCGTTTGGACGTCCAAACGACGGGTCATTTGCGCAAATCCGACGTGTGTATGTACCTTAAGTTGTAACGAGCTTTGCTGGCATTTTGAGGTCAAAAGGGCAGGATCCAAAAGCAGGCCATACACTGGCCCGATTTGCGCCCGTTTCGACAGCAGATTCGATCACTGGGATCGAATCTGCTGCCAATCGTTCACGCTACACGCCGAATTTCGATCCATTTCGTCCGATCCCGTCGATCGTGCCGTGCGGAAAATAACCGTCGATCGCCCGCGGGTAAAGAGCGCATCGCTAGCGGCGTTCGAGTGCCCGACGACCGACGCAATAGAGCCCGCATACATTACCTGCTCCGCCGGCGCGACTGCAGTCTCCCGGTCACCGCTGCTCCGTCTGCGCTCTGGTCTCCAGGTCCGGCATGCCTCACTTCTTCTAGCCCGGCAGGAAGTTTAAACAGTAGAGCGCCCTCTACTGTTTAAACTTCCTGCCGGGCTAGAAGAAGTGAGGCATGCCGGATCTGGAGACCAGAGCGCAGACAGAGCAGCGGTGACCGGGAGACTGCAGTCGCGCCGGCGGAGCAGGTAATGTATGCGGGCGGGCGGGGGCAGCAGCAGCAGTACCACCACAACAGATTGTGAACGGTTTCAGGCTGAAATCGGTTCACAATCTGTTTGCTGTAAAGGTAGCCATACGATCCCTCTCTGATCAGATTCGATCAGAGAGGGATCTATCTGTTGGTCGAATCTGATGGCAAATCGACCAGTGTATGGCCACCTTTAGCCTCGCATCCCATCAGATAGCAATACGGGCAGTGACACCAGCAATGACAGCAAAGATCAGATTACAGCTGTCTGTGTAAACGGACAGCTAAACTGGCTTTAACAGGACGTTGTGCTCTGTGCTGTATACAGCCGGTATACAGTCTCTGTGTAAGCTCTATCTGCCTGGTCCTGCTGTGCTCTCTGTCACAGGCTCTGCTTCATGCCCATGCAGCTTAACCACTACTTTAACTAGCCTGTCTGCCTAGTACTTCAGGCTTAACAGTGGCAGTTGCAGAGTAGTCATTGTAGCTGCAGGGGTTAAGTGTAGTGTAGCTGGGAATGGGGGCAGAAGGTGTTAGAGTAGTGCATTGTAGCATAGGTGGTGGGCATCAGGAGTTAGCATAGTGTGTTATTGATGGGCATCAGAGGTTAGCATTGTGCAGTGGAGTGTAATTGGTGGATCATCAAGTGTTAGCATAGTGTAGTGCAGTGTAATTGGTGCGGCATCAGGGGTTAGTGTACTGTAGTGTTATTGGTGGGGCATCAGGTGTTAGCATAGTGTAGTGCAGTGTAATTGGTGGGGCATCAGGGGTTAGCGTAATGTAGTGTTATTGGTGGGGCAGCAGGGTTAGTGTTACTGGCAAAGAAGATAGAGACAGCATGGGGGAGAATGTCCACAAGACGCCCCCTGCACTATAGACACACCAGGTTTAGTATTTCCTCCCCCCCGATTTTTGCCCTCTAAACCTAGGTGTGTCTTATAGTCCGGAGCGTCTTATAGTCCGAAAAATACAGTAAGTGCCAATTTCATAGGTGTGAAGAAACAAAATGTTCAGCATTACACCTCATCCCTCCCTGCGTATTTTTGCTAGTTAACTCCCTATTGTGCTGCCATGGAGACATATGGAAAACGGAAAATTGAATACTTACCTGCCGGTAATTTTCCTTTGCAGATGTATCCATGGCAGCACGATAGGGTTTAGCCCCGCCCTTCTAACCCCTATAGGACCTCTTATCTATAAATTACTCCCTAAGAATCCACCCCCTAGTCTTTAACCTCGGCGTTACCAAATTTATGGTGGGAGCCTCGTGCTGCCATGGATACATCTGGAAAGGAAAATTACTGGCAGGCAAGTATTCAATTTTCCGTTTTCCATATGTCTCCATGGTAGCACGATAGGGAGTTAACTAGCAAAAATACGCAGGGAGGGATGAGATGTAATGCTGAACATTTTTTTTTGCTAGTTAACTCCCTATCGTGCTAGCATGGAGACATATGGAAGACGGAAAATTGAATACGTACTTGCCGGTATATTTCCATGTATCCATGGCAGCATGAGGCTCCCACCCTAGATTCGGTAACGCCGAGGTTAAAGACTAGAGGGTGGAGTCTTAGGGAGTAATTTATAGATAAGAGGTCCTATAGGGGTTAGAAAGGCGGGGCTAAACCATGCCATGGATACATCTGGAAAGGAAAATTACCGGCAGGTAAGTATTCAATTTTCCGTTATACAGGTGGCAGCCATTACTTCTGAGCTTAGGAGGAGGTTTTAGATCATGGGTGTGTTTGTCATCAGCTACCCTCCCTCAAAGGGGTGTCGTCTATGTGTAATCTCACACAGGCTGAGATCACCTCCCCTGTGACATCATCAGTAGCAGCCTGTGTTTTGTTTTTGTTTTTTATCTCCTCCACCAGTCTGCTGGAATCGGTCCCGGCAATATGAAAGGAAGGGAGGGGTTCCTCCAATAAATTTAACATATTTTATATTTGTCATCATGCAGCTGAAAAAAGGCTGCTATTTATTATTATAATTTAGAAAGTAGATTTTATTTCTGAAATCTTGTCATTTTAATTTGTGTCCACTTTAAGCAACCTGTTTTGCAGAGTATATTACCCCTGTGAATGCACAATCTGTTTAGAATGGAATTAGAAATAACCTTGCAGATCTGGACTATTGTCCCAACCTCACTTAGATAAAGGTTGGAATGTTAAACTGGGATAGTCTTAGCCAAATGTGTCTATTTTTTAAAGCGGTATTGTCACCATAAAAATCAAATTTCGGACTTCCGGTTCCGGCGCCTGGATGTAAGCAGCGGCGAGTGAGAGCTCCGCTGATCGCGCTGTCCTAACCTAGCCCACACCGCAGCTAAAGTGCCCCCACACCTCAGAATCTGCGTCGGCTGCAGAGAAGGTATCTACCCGCTCCACCCGACATCCACCATGGATCTCTATGTGATGCGATCCGGCCGAAAGAGGAATCCTGAAGGCGGGGAGGAAGAAGAAGGCAAGATGGCGCCCAGCAGCTCGCCCTCACACGCAGATAGCGAGGAGGGCTCTCCAGAGTGGGAGAGTGATCAGCAGCAGAACGGCTCTGAAGCAGGAGGCAGCTTGCAAGCAGGAGGTGAGCGGTCCTCACAGATAGTGGACTATAAACAAATAGCAGCTAAGGCAGTCAAAACACTTAAGCCAGAGTTACATGCTGTGATACAGGCAGCGCTTGACCGCTGCCTCCGCGATATACAGTGACAGATCCAGAAGCATGACACCAGACTTGATCAGGCGGAGACCCGCATCCAGAGCCTAGAGGACTTCCAAGATATTACAGAAACTAAAGCAAAAGCGCAGGCAGAGGAAAACAAACAAATGCGCGCTAAGTTGCAGGACCTGGAAAACAGATCCAGGCGAAACAATCTAAGAATGGTGGGCCTTCCGGAATCAATGCAGGCGCAGGCCCTGCACGAATTTGCAGCATCGTCTCTCCCAAAGCTACTGGGTCTAAAAAAGGGCTATAAGGTGGAAAGGGCTCACAGAGTGGGCCCCCCACGCGATTTCAATGACAAACGACCCCCACACATGGTCATGACTCGTTATTTGGACTTTGCCGATAAAACGGCATACTTCGTGCATATAAAGCACTAGAGGGCCCACTTGTGTTTCAAGGAGCAACTATTCGCCTCTTCAACGATTATTTGCCAGAGATATCCAAGCAACGGCAAGAGTTCAACCAAGCCTGTGCGAAATGTTTTCATCTGAAGCTGAAGTTTGCCCTACAATACCCAGCCATACTATCTGTAACTGATGAAGCTGAGCAGCAACATACCTTCCGAACACCTAAAGATGCCATGAAGTTCCTTAACTCTTACAAATCTACATCTCCTCCCCGTGACCCGGATTAAACGGCCGTGCAGATAAGTGGATCTATTGAAATGTTTTATAGGGGGCACTGCACACACTTGCATTGAGGCCTGGACAAAGGACTATTTAGTTAAAGAACTAGACTTCTAATATGGTTTAATTCAGTCGGGTACAGAGTGGAACTCTCCTTGGGTTTGGGCGGGTAAGTGGGGCTAGCGCCATCTTGGAGTCTGAAGGAAGATGGAACTGCTTCCAGGGAAGAGGAGAAGTCGTGTTGTAATGTTTTATTTTTTAGTTCAATTTTTGTTATGGTACTGCAAAGCATGTCCCAGGATCCGTACAGAACTTACAGCCTCAGTGCGACATGTTCCGTGATGGCTATCGCGGCTTGCTGGGTGCTAAAGGTTTTAATGCATGCGAAAAGAATATGGATCCTGGTCTGTTCAACAGTTGTGGGTTTGGGGAGGGGGGGGGAGGGGGGAAAGGGTATTTTTGGTCAGCTCTTATTGTACATGTTTTATTATGGTTGATTACTATGTGTGGACTCGCAGTCGATACACCAGACCCAGGTTAGAATGGCCATTAGGATTACATCGTGGAATATGAAGGGGCTCAGGTCACCAGGTAAACGATCAATAGTATTAAGGCACTTAAAAAAAATTACACACAGAAATTGCATTATTGCAGGAGACCCACCTCTCCGAGGAACAATTTCTGTATATGAAAAAGTCATGGGTGGGTCAGGTTTATGGATCGTCCGCACAGGACAGGAAATCTGGGGTATTAATCCTAATACATAAAAACTTTCAGGGGGAAGTATTAGAGCACAGCAACGATGGAGAAGGTAGATGGGTGAGGATTCGACTGCGGGTCCAATGTGAAGAATACGACATTATGAGTGTGTACGCCCCTACGGCAGAGGACAGGAGATTTTTTGCGAATCTTCTTGCAAGCACAATATCCACAAATTCAGTTAAGGTAATACAAGGAGGGGACTTTAACTCACTGATGCATGTAAAAGAGGACAGGTCAGGTACCAATCCAATAAGTGCTTCCTCAAAGGTAAAATCTAAGATATTTTCTGAGTATACTTTAGAGATAAATTTGATGGATTGTTGGAGGATCCTTCACCCAGATGAATCCCAGTTCAAGTTTTATTCACCCCCGCATGATGTCTGGTCCCGCTTGGACTACTTTTTAATAACTCCATCTATGATGCATCAAATCCAATCAGTGGATATACTAGACCTTATGATCTCGGACCATGCATCAATTAAATTAAAGTTGGTCCCTACATTACCAAGGGGAACAGACATCCTGTGGAAATTCCCAGCATATTTATATGAGGATGAGGGGTTCAAAGCAATGCTTCAACAGTGGCTATGGGAATATCAGGAGAACAACTCAGCACACTAACAAAATATTTCATTATATTGGGAGGCATCCAAACCTGTGATGAGGGGTAGGATAATCGGCTATGTGGCGGGGAGGAAAAAAACAGTCAAACTTACAATATCTTGAGTCAGTAGGACTTCTCAGAGATGCGCATACAGCATTCCTCAATACCCCCTCCCCAGAAAATAAAATGGCGTGGCTTAGAGCCAGAGGTAATATGGATAACTGTTTAAAGAATAGAGATAAATATCTGAAAACGTACAAAAATTTGTACTTCCATAAATATGGAAACAAAATGGGCACACTGCTTGCATGCCTATCCAAGCCACCTTATCATAACACTGTTATACCAGGTATCCGAACGGAGTCTGGCCAGATCCATGATCCCAAAATAATAAATAATACTTTCAAAACTTACTACCAAGGCCTGTAACAGGAGGAGGGTAGTCAGACCCGACTCTCAGCGGGATATGAGAAACTCGAAAGCTTGAATCTCACAAAATTAAGTGATGAAGAATTTCTGAATGCTGAAATTACAACAGCAGAGGTACTAAGCACAATAAAACACATGTCTAATCGTAAAGCACCTGGCCCTGATGGTCTATCTTATGAATATTATAAGATGCTGAGGTCTGATCTGGCTCCCTTACTGACCCGACTATTTAATCATATTTTAACGACAGGTATCTATCCAATATCTTCTAATCTCGCATATATAAAGTTGCTACCTAAACAGGGGAAAAAAACCCTAGCTCCAGGCTCCTACAGGCCCATTTCCTTGATCAATGTCGATTCCAGACCGCCTGGCGGAGCTAATGCCCAAATTAGTAACCATACATCAGTCAGGCTTTGTTAGGCAAAGGTCAGCAGTTTCCAACATACGCAAACTCCTCTTAGCACAGGATTACGTCAAAGCCTATCCCAAATCTTGCAAAAATTATGCCGTGTTGCTAATCAACGCGGAAAAGGCATTTGACAATTTGAAATGGAGCTGGCTAGACGCAGTATTAAATAAAATGAATATCACAGGCAACATACGAAACTTAAGAGCAATGCAAACTGGCCCCGGCGCCAAGATATATACCCCAGGTTTTCTCTCCAGTAGATTCCAGTTACAAAAGGGAACGCGACAGGGGTGCCCTCTGTCTCCTCTGTTGTTCAATCTGGCCCTTGACCCCCTTTGTAGCCTCGTACTGTAGTTACACAGACCGGGACTTCAGCGATGGAGGAGGAGGGTGCCAATCGCGGCCGGCGCAGGAGACAGCCCTCGGGTGAGTAGTGTAGGGCTGGATACCGGGGAGGATAGGAGATCAGGAGGGGGGGGGGTACGGGGGGATGCACGTGGGATCCGGAGGGAGGAAGAGGGAAGAGCCACCCCCAGCCAGCCCGCACAGAAGGGGACCCCCCCACACACAGAAGGGGGAGTCCCCGAACAGCCCGCATAGAAGGGGGATCTCCCCCCCCCTGCGCAGAAGGGAGACACCCGGCCACCAGCCCGCATAGAAGGGGATCTCCCCCCCTGCACAGAAGGGAGACACCCGGCCACCAGCCCGCATAGGAGGGGGATCTCCCCCCCCCCTTCGCAGAAGGGAGACACCCGGCCACCAGCCCGCATAGAAGGGGGATCTCCCCCCCTGCACAGAAGGGAGACATCAGGCCACCAGCCCGCATAGAAGGGGGATCTCCCCCCTGCACAGAAGGGAGACACCCGGCCACCCCCTCCGCACAGAAGGGGGAATCCCTGCCCGCACGCACTTTCTCTGCCCGCCGGCTGCACAGGGATTCCCCAGAGTGGCTGGATGCTAGTTCTGCACGCTGGGGGTAGCACAGATCGCTACCCACAGCGTGCTGACAGGCATCCAGCCACTCTGGGGAATCCCTCTGATGAGGGAAAAGTGGAGCCGGCGGTGCAGAGAAACAGGAAATCTCCCTGGCAGTATTGACGAGCCCAGCTCGTCATTACCACTTTCAGCATGTTTCTGCTGGACGAGCCAGGCTCGTCATTACCTCCAGGGTGGTTAATGAGCCTTATTTCACCGACCCAAAACATCTCATCCTGCACACCGGCACCAATGACATTATACAAGAAAACACCACAGACCAAGAAACCATCACATACAAACTGTCACAACTGGTTAAAAGGGCACAGCAGAAATTCCCCAGCACAAAGATTATTCTCTCTTCCCTGCTCCCAAGAAGAGACATTCCTCACCAGACAATTTAACAGATCAATGCAGAGCTGGCCTCCAGTCTCAGATCCTCACCAGACATACAACTGGCACAGCACACCACAATCACAACCGACCATCTGTACAACAACAAGCACCTTGACAAACAAGGAGTCAGCCGCCTAGCAAAGGAACTAAAGGACATGGTGCTAAGTAGACCCCAGAGACTCCAAGAAAGGCCCAACTCAACAATCAGACAGCAAACCACAATGTCCCAACACCAGAGAGAGAGCCCACAAGCATGGCAAACATGTAGGAAACCGCCTGCCCCACAATGGCAACACAAAGCGACAGAGGGTAGCATCATGGCGGAAATCAGAACTTTGCTTATCAATATACAAAGCAGATTGAGGTGACACCCACAACAGTGTCCACCCTCCCCCTGAAAATACTGAGTCCTATGAAAATTTCTGCTCATTACAAGGTAAACCGACTCAAAATGACATCCCTTATCATCAGTAGCTGGAACATCCAAGGGCTGAACGCCTCAGCTTTTGGATCCAAAACAAATGATCCAGACTTTAAAAAGAGACTTGAAAACATTGATATCCAAATCCTCCTGGAGACATGGACCCGGGCAGAGGATGAATCTTTCGTACCCATGGGGTACCGGGAATTCTCCATATCTGCCCAGAAAAACAGGAACATTAAACAGGGCCGCCGTTCAGGAGGCATACTAATCTGGTATAAGGAGGAGCTCACAGAGCACATCAAAGCAATCAAACGAGGAGACAGCCACATCTGGATCAAAATAAACAGCTCCATCCTCACCTCTCAGTCTGACATGTACCTGTGTGCAGCATACATCCCCCCAACAGAGTCCCCTTACTACAAACCTGACATCTATGAGGTCCTACAAAGAGAAGCCAGCAACTTCCAGTCTCAGGGCAGAGTGCTCACCTATGGAGACCTCAACGCTAGAACAGGCACAGAGAAGGACTATCTGACCTCTGAGGGAAACACATACATACTTGGAGGAGGAGGAGGGAGCTACTACCAGGAACCAATGCAGACAGCAAGAAACAGCTATGACAAGACAGTAAACAAAAGTGGGAAAGCCCTGTTGAACCTGTGCCGGAGCCTCGGCCTATACATAATGAATGGGCGAACCAGGGGTGACTCTCTTGGGAGATTTACTATGAACTCACATGTAGGCAGCAGTGTGGTAGATTATGCTGTCACAGACACAGACCCCATAAACATCAATGCCCTCATAGTCACCCCTGAAACACACCTGTCAGACCACAACCAAATCCTGCTGTACCTGAAATCCACCGATAAACCAACAACACAGCAACCTCACCAGAACGGTCTCTACAAGCTGCCACCATCCTTCAAATGGCCCAAAGAGTCTGCCATCAAATTCACCAACATGACCAACACTGCCAAAATCCAAGAACTGCTGACAAACTTTCATACCAACCTATATGAACCAAACAAACAAGGTGTCAACCATGCAGTGAAGGACTTCAGCAACATCTTATATAACATGGCAGTACTCGCCAGCCTCAAGCAGACCAACTTTAAGAGATCCACAAATAAACAGTCCCAAAAATGGTTTGACAGTGAGTGCAAGGCTCTACGTAATTCTCTAAGGGCAGCCTCTAACCAAAAGCACAGACACCCCAACAACCAGGACCTAAGGGAAGCCCATGACCACCTACAGAGACAATACAAAGACACCCTCAGGGGATAGTTGCAAATACTCCGGAAACCTTATGTCCTCCCATAGACCACTGGCCTCTTTCATGGGTAACCCCTCCTTCCCTGCAGCACTAGAGTCCCCGGCTAGTTTTCACTGGTGGGTTAACGCACACCTTACAAAGGTATACGATCTATCTACAGATAGTGGAATGAAGTCCCTTGCCGCCCTTCGGGAACACAAACAACTCCCCCCCTCCGAGACCTTTCGCTACCTACAGATCGCTCATTTTATTAAGGCCCACCTCTCATACACCAACTCCCCACTGACTAGAACACCATTCGAGCACATCTGCGCCTCAGACCCGCTTTCCCCAGGAACATTATCAACTATCTATAAGGAAATATCACATGAGCAGTCCAAGCATAAACCTAAGTATATCACTGACTGGGAGAAGGACTTGGGTATCAACATAGGAACTGAGGACCTCTCCGATATCTGGGCCAACATCCCTAAAGTCTCTATAAATGCTGATCTGGTAGAAGTTAACTATAAATTGCTCCTTCGCTGGTATTTAGTTCCTGCCCGCTTGGCTAAGTTCAACAAAGACCGCTCACCGAATTGCTTTAGAGGATGCAGCTCTCTAGGTACCCATGACCACATTTGGTGGAAATGCCCCAAGGCTCGGAGACTCTGGCTGAGAGTGTGCACATGGGCCTCCTCCTTAGTCAATGAACCCATACCCAGGAATCCTACCCACACATTATTAGGTCTTCCCTATACCAACCTCACTAAGCCACAAAATAAACTAGATAGCTACATATTCACCGCTACAAAACTCACAATAGCAGCTGCTTGGAATGCAAGGGCCCTCTCCTTTGATCTAGTGAGAAA
>NC_090657.1:127319564-127329564 GCF_040937935.1 Hyperolius riggenbachi | reverse complement strand
TGTAGTACTGCTATATCTACAAGCTGCTTCTTGCATCACCTAACCTGCATTATTTTCATCTTCCTCATCCGGTATGCTTGCTGATTCCTTGCAAAAGTCTGCCTTACAATTTGGGACTGCAATCGTTATCTTCCCGTTTAATTGGTATGCTTGCTGATTCCTTGCAAAAGTCTGCCTTACAATTTGGGACTGCAATCGTTATCTTCCCGTTTAATTGGTATGCTTGCTGCATACATTGCTACTAAGATTGTTTAATATAAATTTAAGTAGTTCAGCAGTGTTTGTAAATTCCCATATTACATCCTGTGAATCTTTGTGTTCCAGCCCAGTGACCACCAATTATTTATTACAGGCCTGTTTTTTTGGTAGCCACTCCCATCCCCAGCTGAACTGTTTTCTCAATTTCTAATTGAGAATCACTTCCATTTCAGCCATGGCAGCTATCATACCTATTTAAAAACACTGCAAGAAGGTCACTTGTGGCCTAGGTCATTTGGTGCCATTTAATTCCTAAGTGCCATTTATTACAAAGTGCTTTGCAACAACTTACCAAGAATTTACCAAGAATTGTAGTACTGCTATATCTACAAGCTGCTTCTTGCATCACCTAACCTGCATTATTTTCATCTTCCTCATCCGGTATGCTTGCTGATTCCTTGCAAAAGTCTGCCTTGCAATTTGGGACTGCAATCGTTATCTTCCCGTTTAATTGGTATGCTTGCTGATTCCTTGCAAAAGTCTGCCTTACAATTTGGGACTGCAATCGTTATCTTCCCGTTTAATTGGTATGCTTGCTGCATACATTGCTACTAAGATTGTTTAATATAAATTTAAGTAGTTCAGCAGTGTTTGTAAATTCCCATATTACATCCTGTGAATCTTTGTGTTCCAGCCCAGTGACCACCAATTATTTATTACAGGCCTGTTTTTTTGGTAGCCACTCCCATCCCCAGCTGAACTGTTTTCTCAATTTCTAATTGAGAATCACTTCCATTTCAGCCATGGCAGCTATCATACCTATTTAAAAACACTGCAAGAAGGTCACTTGTGGCCTAGGTCATTTGGTGCCATTTAATTCCTAAGTGCCATTTATTACAAAGTGCTTTGCAACAACTTACCAAGAATTTACCAAGAATTGTAGTACTGCTATATCTACAAGCTGCTTCTTGCATCACCTAACCTGCATTATTTTCATCTTCCTCATCCGGTATGCTTGCTGATTCCTTGCAAAAGTCTGCCTTACAATTTGGGACTGCAATCGTTATCTTCCCGTTTAATTGGTATGCTTGCTGATTCCTTGCAAAAGTCTGCCTTACAATTTGGGACTGCAATCGTTATCTTCCCGTTTAATTGGTATGCTTGCTGCATACATTGCTACTAAGATTGTTTAATATAAATTTAAGTAGTTCAGCAGTGTTTGTAAATTCCCATATTACATCCTGTGAATCCTTGTGTTCCAGCCCAGTGACCACCAATTATTTATTACAGGCCTGTTTTTTTGGTAGCCACTCCCATCCCCAGCTGAACTGTTTTCTCAATTTCTAATTGAGAATCACTTCCATTTCAGCCATGGCAGCTATCATACCTATTTAAAAACACTGCAAGAAGGTCACTTGTGGCCTAGGTCATTTGGTGCCATTTAATTCCTAAGTGCCATTTATTACAAAGTGCTTTGCAACAACTTACCAAGAATTTACCAAGAATTGTAGTACTGCTATATCTACAAGCTGCTTCTTGCATCACCTAACCTGCATTATTTTCATCTTCCTCATCCGGTATGCTTGCTGATTCCTTGCAAAAGTCTGCCTTGCAATTTGGGACTGCAATCGTTATCTTCCCGTTTAATTGGTATGCTTGCTGATTCCTTGCAAAAGTCTGCCTTACAATTTGGGACTGCAATCGTTATCTTCCCGTTTAATTGGTATGCTTGCTGCATACATTGCTACTAAGACTGTTTAATATAAATTTAAGTAGTTCAGCAGTGTTTGTAAATTCCCATATTACATCCTGTGAATCCTTGTGTTCCAGCCCAGTGACCACCAATTATTTATTACAGGCCTGTTTTTTTGGTAGCCACTCCCATCCCCAGCTGAACTGTTTTCTCAATTTCTAATTGAGAATCACTTCCATTTCAGCCATGGCAGCTATCATACCTATTTAAAAACACTGCAAGAAGGTCACTTGTGGCCTAGGTCATTTGGTGCCATTTAATTCCTAAGTGCCATTTATTACAAAGTGCTTTGCAACAACTTACCAAGAATTTACCAAGAATTGTAGTACTGCTATATCTACAAGCTGCTTCTTGCATCACCTAACCTGCATTATTTTCATTTTCCTCATCCGGTATGCTTGCTGATTCCTTGCAAAAGTCTGCCTTGCAATTTGGGACTGCAATCGTTATCTTCCCGTTTAATTGGTATGCTTGCTGATTCCTTGCAAAAGTCTGCCTTACAATTTGGGACTGCAATCGTTATCTTCCCGTTTAATTGGTATGCTTGCTGCATACATTGCTACTAAGACTGTTTAATATAAATTTAAGTAGTTAAGCAGTGTTTGTAAATTCCCATATTACATCCTGTGAAATCCTTGTGTTCCAGCCAGTGACCACCAATTATTTATTACAGGCCTGGATTTTTGGTAGCCACTCCCATCCCCAGCTGAACTGTTTTCTCAATTTCTAATTGAGAATCACTTCCATTTCAGCCATGGCAGCTATCATACCTATTTAAAAACACTGCAAGAAGGTCACTTGTGGCCTAGGTCATTTGGTGCCATTTAATTCCTAAGTGCCATTTATTACAAAGTGCTTTGCAACAACTTACCAAGAATTTACCAAGAATTGTAGTACTGCTATATCTACAAGCTGCTTCTTGCATCACCTAACCTGCATTATTTTCATCTTCCTCATCCGGTATGCTTGCTGATTCCTTGCAAAAGTCTGCCTTGCAATTTGGGACTGCAATCGTTATCTTCCCGTTTAATTGGTATGCTTGCTGCATACATTGCTACTAAGACTGTTTAATATAAATTTAAGTAGTTCAGCAGTGTTTGTAAATTCCCATATTACATCCTGTGAATCCTTGTGTTCCAGCCCAGTGACCACCAATTATTTATTACAGGCCTGTTTTTTTGGTAGCCACTCCCATCCCCAGCTGAACTGTTTTCTCAATTTCTAATTGAGAATCACTTCCATTTCAGCCATGGCAGCTATCATACCTATTTAAAAACACTGCAAGAAGGTCACTTGTGGCCTAGGTCATTTGGTGCCATTTAATTCCTAAGTGCCATTTATTACAAAGTGCTTTGCAACAACTTACCAAGAATTTTACCAAGAATTGTAGTACTGCTATATCTACAAGCTGCTTCTTGCATCACCTAACCTGCATTATTTTCATCTTCCTCATCCGGTATGCTTGCTGATTCCTTGCAAAAGTCTGCCTTGCAATTTGGGACTGCAATCGTTATCTTCCCGTTTAATTGGTATGCTTGCTGCATACATTGCTACTAAGACTGTTTAATATAAATTTAAGTAGTTCAGCAGTGTTTGTAAATTCCCATATTACATCCTGTGAATCCTTGTGTTCCAGCCCAGTGACCACCAATTATTTATTACAGGCCTGTTTTTTTGGTAGCCACTCCCATCCCCAGCTGAACTGTTTTCTCAATTTCTAATTGAGAATCACTTCCATTTCAGCCATGGCAGCTATCATACCTATTTAAAACACTGCAAGAAGGTCACTTGTGGCCTAGGTCATTTGGTGCCATTTAATTCCTAAGTGCCATTTATTACAAAGTGCTTTGCAACAACTTACCAAGAATTTACCAAGAATTGTAGTACTGCTATATCTACAAGCTGCTTCTTGCATCACCTAACCTGCATTATTTTCATCTTCCTCATCCGGTATGCTTGCTGATTCCTTGCAAAAGTCTGCCTTGCAATTGGGACTGCAATCGTTATCTTCCCGTTTAATTGGTATGCTTGCTGCATACATTGCTACTAAGACTGTTTAATATAAATTTAAGTAGTTCAGCAGTGTTTGTAAATTCCCATATTACATCCTGTGAATCCTTGTGTTCCAGCCCAGTGACCACCAATTATTTATTACAGGCCTGTTTTTTTGGTAGCCACTCCCATCCCCAGCTGAACTGTTTTCTCAATTTCTAATTGAGAATCACTTCCATTTCAGCCATGGCAGCTATCATACCTATTTAAAAACACTGCAAGAAGGTCACTTGTGGCCTAGGTCATTTGGTGCCATTTAATTCCTAAGTGCCATTTATTACAAAGTGCTTTGCAACAACTTACCAAGAATTTACCAAGAATTGTAGTACTGCTATATCTACAAGCTGCTTCTTGCATCACCTAACCTGCATTATTTTCATCTTCCTCATCCGGTATGCTTGCTGATTCCTTGCAAAAGTCTGCCTTGCAATTTGGGACTGCAATCGTTATCTTCCCGTTTAATTGGTATGCTTGCTGCATACATTGCTACTAAGACTGTTTAATATAAATTTAAGTAGTTCAGCAGTGTTTGTAAATTCCCATATTACATCCTGTGAATCCTTGTGTTCCAGCCCAGTGACCACCAATTATTTATTACAGGCCTGTTTTTTTGGTAGCCACTCCCATCCCCAGCTGAACTGTTTTCTCAATTTCTAATTGAGAATCACTTCCATTTCAGCCATGGCAGCTATCATACCTATTTAAAAACACTGCAAGAAGGTCACTTGTGGCCTAGGTCATTTGGTGCCATTTAATTCCTAAGTGCCATTTATTACAAAGTGCTTTGCAACAACTTACCAAGAATTTACCAAGAATTGTAGTACTGCTATATCTACAAGCTGCTTCTTGCATCACCTAACCTGCATTATTTTCATCTTCCTCATCCGGTATGCTTGCTGATTCCTTGCAAAAGTCTGCCTTGCAATTTGGGACTGCAATCGTTATCTTCCCGTTTAATTGGTATGCTTGCTGCATACATTGCTACTAAGACTGTTTAATATAAATTTAAGTAGTTCAGCAGTGTTTGTAAATTCCCATATTACATCCTGTGAATCCTTGTGTTCCAGCCCAGTGACCACCAATTATTTATTACAGGCCTGTTTTTTGGTAGCCACTCCCATCCCCAGCTGAACTGTTTTCTCAATTTCTAATTGAGAATCACTTCCATTTCAGCCATGGCAGCTATCATACCTATTTAAAAACACTGCAAGAAGGTCACTTGTGGCCTAGGTCATTTGGTGCCATTTAATTCCTAAGTGCCATTTATTACAAAGTGCTTTGCAACAACTTACCAAGAATTTACCAAGAATTGTAGTACTGCTATATCTACAAGCTGCTTCTTGCATCACCTAACCTGCATTATTTTCATCTTCCTCATCCGGTATGCTTGCTGATTCCTTGCAAAAGTCTGCCTTGCAATTTGGGACTGCAATCGTTATCTTCCCGTTTAATTGGTATGCTTGCTGCATACATTGCTACTAAGACTGTTTAATATAAATTTAAGTAGTTCAGCAGTGTTTGTAAATTCCCATATTACATCCTGTGAATCCTTGTGTTCCAGCCCAGTGACCACCAATTATTTATTACAGGCCTGTTTTTTTGGTAGCCACTCCCATCCCCAGCTGAACTGTTTTCTCAATTTCTAATTGAGAATCACTTCCATTTCAGCCATGGCAGCTATCATACCTATTTAAAAACACTGCAAGAAGGTCACTTGTGGCCTAGGTCATTTGGTGCCATTTAATTCCTAAGTGCCATTTATTACAAAGTGCTTTGCAACAACTTACCAAGAATTTACCAAGAATTGTAGTACTGCTATATCTACAAGCTGCTTCTTGCATCACCTAACCTGCATTATTTTCATCTTCCTCATCCGGTATGCTTGCTGATTCCTTGCAAAAGTCTGCCTTGCAATTTGGGACTGCAATCGTTATCTTCCCGTTTAATTGGTATGCTTGCTGCATACATTGCTACTAAGACTGTTTAATATAAATTTAAGTAGTTCAGCAGTGTTTGTAAATTCCCATATTACATCCTGTGAATCCTTGTGTTCCAGCCCAGTGACCACCAATTATTTATTACAGGCCTGTTTTTTTGGTAGCCACTCCCATCCCCAGCTGAACTGTTTTCTCAATTTCTAATTGAGAATCACTTCCATTTCAGCCATGGCAGCTATCATACCTATTTAAAAACACTGCAAGAAGGTCACTTGTGGCCTAGGTCATTTGGTGCCATTTAATTCCTAAGTGCCATTTATTACAAAGTGCTTTGCAACAACTTACCAAGAATTTACCAAGAATTGTAGTACTGCTATATCTACAAGCTGCTTCTTGCATCACCTAACCTGCATTATTTTCATCTTCCTCATCCGGTATGCTTGCTGATTCCTTGCAAAAGTCTGCCTTGCAATTTGGGACTGCAATCGTTATCTTCCCGTTTAATTGGTATGCTTGCTGCATACATTGCTACTAAGACTGTTTAATATAAATTTAAGTAGTTCAGCAGTGTTTGTAAATTCCCCATATTACATCCTGTGAATCCTTGTGTTCCAGCCCAGTGACCACCAATTATTTATTACAGGCCTGTTTTTTTGGTAGCCACTCCCATCCCCAGCTGAACTGTTTTCTCAATTTCTAATTGAGAATCACTTCCATTTCAGCCATGGCAGCTATCATACCTATTTAAAAACACTGCAAGAAGGTCACTTGTGGCCTAGGTCATTTGGTGCCATTTAATTCCTAAGTGCCATTTATTACAAAGTGCTTTGCAACAACTTACCAAGAATTTACCAAGAATTGTAGTACTGCTATATCTACAAGCTGCTTCTTGCATCACCTAACCTGCATTATTTTCATCTTCCTCATCCGGTATGCTTGCTGATTCCTTGCAAAAGTCTGCCTTGCAATTTGGGACTGCAATCGTTATCTTCCCGTTTAATTGGTATGCTTGCTGCATACATTGCTACTAAGACTGTTTAATATAAATTTAAGTAGTTCAGCAGTGTTTGTAAATTCCCATATTACATCCTGTGAATCCTTGTGTTCCAGCCCAGTGACCACCAATTATTTATTACAGGCCTGTTTTTTTGGTAGCCACTCCCATCCCCAGCTGAACTGTTTTCTCAATTTCTAATTGAGAATCACTTCCATTTCAGCCATGGCAGCTATCATACCTATTTAAAAACACTGCAAGAAGGTCACTTGTGGCCTAGGTCATTTGGTGCCATTTAATTCCTAAGTGCCATTTATTACAAAGTGCTTTGCAACAACTTACCAAGAATTTACCAAGAATTCACCCAGGAATTCTAACAGAAATCAACAGCCAAAGGACTCTGCTGGAAACTACTACTCTGCATCCACAACTGCCTCCAATGCTGTTGCTCAAAATGCCACTGCTGGACATATGTTGCACTACCAAGTAGACTCTTTATGTACACAGGTTTGCTTGCACTAACTGCATACTCATATAAACTGTTTAGGAGTTGGAAATTTCCTGCTGATAATCATTGACACCCTCCATGTTTACTGCACTTTTTCTTATGTTCTGCCTGTCTGCAAACATCTACAAGTTGCATTGCAATATGCATCCTCCCAGTGTACCTCACTCCATATTCATTTCATCTGCTCTGCTTTGCTCACCTTACTCAGCTTTTCATGAACTGTTAGCTCTCCTGAAATCTCTCTCTCCCTCCAGCAGCTCAAAAACCTCACAAACATTTAAATCCCATTCACATTTGCTTACTCTCTCCCTCCTACTCTTACTTGCTGCTGGTGATATATCGCCTAACCCTGGGCCACAGCCTGCTGCCAGACAAGCATCCCCTGCTGACCCGCTTCACAGCTCTCTGTCTACAAATAACTTCAACACCCATCCTCGCCCCAACCTCATTTCCATCCATCCCACTCACAAGCACATGCTCCCCCTACCCTGCGGTCTCTGGAATGCCAGATCCGTCCGCAATAAACTTACAGAGGTGCACAACCTCTTCCTCTCCAAATCCCTCACCATCCTCGCACTCACTGAGACATGGCTCACCCCCTCTGACTCTGCCGCAGAGGCTGCCCTCTCATACGGGGGGCTTCACCTCAGTCACACCCCCAGACCAGACAACAGGACCGGGGGAGGGGTGGGTCTGCTCCTCTCCCCATCCTGCACATTCCTTGTCCTCACTCCACCTTCCTCCCTACAATTCACATCATTTGAGGCCCACACTATCCGCCTCTACAATCCCCTCCCAGCCATTGTTGCAGTCTTATACCGCCCTCCGGGCTCCACACGACAATTTCTCGACAACCTTGCCTCCTGGCTCCCACACATCCTCTCCTCTGACCTCCCCACCATCATCCTCGGGGATTTCAATATACCCATCAATGAACCCAAGAACTCTGTTGCGACCCGGCTACTCACCATAGCCAACTCACATGGCCTAGTACAACACACCAACGCCCCCACTCACACTGCACGTCACACTCTCGACCTTATATTCACTAAATCCACCACCATTGCAGACCTCGACATCGCACCATTTCCACCCTCAGACCATTACCTTCTCGCCTTCAACCTCCTCACGGAAGGCACCTCCAAACTACCCGCCCACCCACCTGGTCGATGGCAGCGAGACCTACGCAAGCTCAACCCTGGCATCCTTGCTGACTCCCTCCATGGCCTATCTTCCACTCTCCCCACCCTAACCTGTCCTAATCTTGCTGCAGCTCAGTATCACCAAATTCTCTCATCAGCCCTAGAGAAAGCTGCTCCACCAATATTCCGCCGCAACCGACCCCCTAACCGCCAGCCCTGGCGCACTACCCATACTCGCAACCTCCAGAGGGAAACACGCGCCACTGAACGAAAATGGCGGAAAACTTGACTAAACCAGGATTTCCTACAGTACAAGACTACCCTGCAGCAGTTCCACACTGCCCTTGCTCATGCGAAGCAGGAATACTTTACCAAGCTCATCGGAGCACAAGCTTCCAATCCCGGCGTCTTTTTAGCACCTTCAACTCCCTGCTTAAACCCACCCCCCCACCTTCTGTTTCCCCCCTCTCTGCCACAGATTTAGCCACCCACTTCACCAACAAAATAGTCTCCATCCGTCAGGAAATATCCAATCTTCAATCTTCACCTCCCACCTGCTAACAACCTACTCCTTCTCCACCCTATCCTCCCCTCACCTCCTTCACTCCTACTACCACTGAGGAGGTCAACCACCTACTGCAGACTTCCCATACCACTACCTCCCCCCTTGACCCTATCCCTTCTGATCTACTTCAGCCTCACTTCACGGATCTGGCCCCAGTCCTCACTACCATGTTTAACCTCTCCCTATCCACAGGCACCTTCCCCTCAGACTTCAAGCAGGCCACTGTACTGCCTCTGCTCAAGAAACCCTCCCTCGACCCCTCGCTACCCTCCAACTACCGCCCGATCTCCCTCCTCCCCTTCGCCTCAAACTCCTTGAGCGTCTGGTTCACAAACGCCTGACCCAGTACCTCAATGCCAACTCACTACTAGACCCACTGCAATCTGGATTTCGGCCTGCCCACTCAACCGAAACGGCTCTCACCAAAGTGGTCAATGACCTTGCCTTAGCTAAAGCTGAAGGTAAATACACCATTCTCCTCCTCCTTGACCTTTCAGCAGCTTTTGATACAGTAGATCATCCCCTACTCCTCCAGTCCCTCCAATCCATGGGCATTCACGATCTCGCCCTGACCTGGCTTTCATCCTACCTCTCCAACCGCTCCTTCACGACCTCCTTCAATGAGTCCTCGTCCACCCCCAACCACCTCTCAGTGGGAGTCCCCCAAGGCTCGGTCCTTGGCCCCCTACTGTTCTCCCTATACACATCCTCCATTGGCAAGGTTATCTCCTCCATGGGTTTTAACTATCATCTGTATGCAGATGACACCCAAATCTATCTCCACACCCCTGACATATCCACCACTACCATGGACAAGGTCTCCTCCTGCCTATCTGCCATCTCCTCCTGGA
>NC_090657.1:127230408-127297908 GCF_040937935.1 Hyperolius riggenbachi | reverse complement strand
TTGTCTTCTATTATGTTATCTTTGACTAATAGTTAACGGTTTTTGATGAGCAGAAACATTTAAGTGTGACAAACATGCAAAAGAAGAAGAAATCAGGAAGGGGGGCAAATAGTTTTTCACATCACTGTACACGGCAGGGGTCACATCATGAGAAGATCACAGAATACTCTAAGAGCAATCAAACCTCACGGCTCTCATTTTTAGAAGGACACGCCCAGAAAGACTCCATATTTGTTAATTATAAAAGGGTTTTTAGTTATTTTATTATTCACAGCGTGGCTATCTGAACATATGATGTATTAATTGCTTCCTATTTTATGGTCATTGCAAAGAGCTATATCTTTCAAAGGGCACATTGGAAGATTTAGTTATTTTGATGGTTAATTTTTCTATAATTTCATATCATCAATAGTTCATTGATCGCCGGCTGTGAATCCCATAACTTGTTTTTGATTATAACACAGACCTTAACCTTTTCGGGACCGGCTGCCTAACCCCCTTTAAGGACCAGGCATTTCGGAGGGGGGGGGGGGTTGCGCTTTTCGGGGGGGGGGGGGGGGGGTCAGGCGGCCGGATCCCCTCTGTGGCTGGCTGTGCAGTGTCCCCCCCCCCCCCTATGGTGACAGGTGTCCCCCCTTTTGCCAGCAGCCATCGTTTACCTTCCAGGCTCCAGCGATGAGCCACAGTACCCCCTCTTCTCCGACCGGCATCTCCGCTCCTAATGCCGATCAGTTCCGAGACGCGGCTTGATGACGGCATCAAGCCGGGACCCGGAACTGAGCGGCATTAGAAGCGGAGATGCTGGCCAGAGCAGAGGGGGGCGCCGATCGTCGCTGGAACAGCAGGGAGGTAAGTAGATCCTCTTCTTTTGCTCCCTGCCGCCACTGCTGTCAAAGTGATCACTACAATCTGACGGCGATCGTAGTTATCACGTGATCAGCAGCCATACGCATATGGCTGCTGATCACTCAGGGGAGATGTCAGCTGTCATATGACAGTTTAATCTCCCATTCCGGGTGCGCACGATCGCGTCGGGAGCGGAAACGGCGGGCCGGCGTAGATCCTACGCCACATCAGGCTAGAACAGCCACAAGTGCAGCGTAGGATCTCATGCCCCTGGTCCTGAAAAGGTTAAGCTTCCTACCACAAGTATTTGTGACTTGCTGTGTCATAATAGGACCACTCCTAGCTCAACTTGTACTGATTTATGGTCATTTAGTGTTCCTAAAGTAGCTCAGACTAGTCCCAATATGTCTTATACCTTCTGAAAACTAGCATACATTAAATCGCAGACAGAGGTAAAATGCCTGTCGTTTAATTGGTTGCATGTAGATTGTATGGGGCCACGCCCAGGTAAATGATATTGGCTATACAAAGTAGGTCCGTCATCTTGTTTCCATAAGTCCTTTGATAAACTGCATGATTAACGCGCCCTGTTCGGTCTATGGATAGCTATGACTCATGGTATATGCTCTGTGGTCTTTGTATTGGGTTTGCTGCACAATAGTATCTGATAAGACAGGCTTGAAGTTTCTTATACCAGGCCTATTGTTTGCAGGGTCTTATCTAATGCCTGAACTGTGAAGTAATGTTTCATAAATAAGCTTATCACTTGAAGTGTTGTTACCTTTTATCTGAAAAACAACTTGACTACATTCTCTACATATATTTATGTAATAAATTGTTATATTTTTAATTGGTTTGATGCATGGTTTCAGATTTGTACCAATATAATAGGGATAGTTTGGAAAAAACTCAAAGCAGGCATATCTGTATACCAGGGAGCAAGATAGCTTGAGAGCCCTCCTATTTTAAAAGGGGTCTTAAGTTATTTTGATAGCATAGTCACAGCTTGTGTAACATCATTATAGCGGGTTCATAACCATGCCTTAATTTTTGTAAAACGCCCGACACTATCCTTTCTAAACACATTGTATCCCTCTAAATTCTAAACTCTAAATTCGCTATCCAGTCATGGCTTTCATCCATCCATCTCTCTGTTATTCCCACAATGCCATAGCCTTTGTCAATCAGAATGAACTCTAGTTATTTGCAAGGCTCCATTTTATTTGCAAGGCTCCTAGCATTGGTTACCATGCACTTTATATTTTTACCACCATATTTTCCAATTTTGGTTACATGAAATGGGCTAGAAGTTTTACCAACCTCGTTACTCTTTACACTGGACACACCCCCCTCTCCACTCCCTGTAATGTTAGGCTCCCACTGTCTTTATACCTTATCTTGTCTACATATTGAAACTTTACCCTCCCGCCTCCCCCCAGATCCTAGTTGAAAATCTCCTCCAACCATTTAGCCATCTTCTCCCCCAATGCAGCTGCACCCTCTCCATAAAGGTGCAACCCATCCCTGCTGTAGAACCTGTAGCCGACTACAAAGTCTGCCTAGTTCTCCAGGAATCCAAACCCCTCTTTCCTACACCAATTTCTGAGCCACTTATTTAACTCCCTAAGCTCCCTCTGTCTCTCAAATGTAGCACGTGGCACTGGCAGTATTTCAGAAAACACCACTGTGGAGGTCCTTGCTTTAGGTTTATCTCCAAGTACCTGAAAATCATTTTTGAGGACCTTCCATCTCCTACTAACTTTGTCATTGGTGCCAATGTGTACCAGGACAGCCGGGTCTTCCTCAGCCCCACCCAATAATCTGTCAATTCGTTCCTCTACATGCCGAACCCAAGCACCCGGGAGACAACAGACTGTACGGCATTCATGGTTTCTTCGACAGATTACCCTATCTGTGTGCCTAATAATTGAATCCCCTACCACCAGTATCTGACTAGCCTTAGCTGCACTCCTATTCCCTTTCTCATTGCAGTGGTCTGCCCCTTGGTTGCTAAGGGACACATCCTGCTGCAGCGTTGCTACTCCAGAATCATCATCCCCAATATTACGCAAACAAGCATACTTATTATGGAGGGACAAATCGGGACTAGCCTCCCTGCCACTTTTTCCCCTACCCCTTCTAACTGTCAACTAGCAGCTACCTCTGCTTCTTGCTCCGGCTGTACTCCACCCACCTCATCCTCACCTGTTCCATTCAGTGTCTGGATCGTGAGATCCAAGCTCTTGTCCATGTTGTCTATGCATCTCAGTGTTGCGAGCTGCTCATTTAGCTCTCTGACTTCAGCCTCTAATTGAGCAACACGCACACACCCAGGGCAACAGTAAACACCCTAAATCTGCTGATCAAGGCATGCATACATGTTGCAGAATGTACACTGTACTGCATTGTCCAACATGACTTGTGTGGGGAAAAATTATTTAAAGTAAACTGTGGTGGTAAAAGATGAAGCGAAGAGGCCTCTTGCACACTGCACGCGATTCCGATTCCGCTTTTTAATCAGTTTTTACATCCGATTCAGATTCCGATTTGCAGTGTGCAGGGAGCAAACTGCAAATCGGAATCTGAATCGGATGTAAAAACTGATTAAAAAGCGGAATCGGAATCACTTGCAGTGTGCAAGAGGCCAGAGAGTGAGTGAAGCTGGGGTGGAGAGGGAGAGTAAGTGAAGCGGGGGAGTGAGTGAAGCTGAGGTGGAGGGAGAGTGAGTGAAGCCGGGGAGTGAGTGAAGCTGGGGTGGAGGAGATGGAGAGTGAGTGAAGCTGGGGTGGAGGAGATGGAGAGTGAGTGAAGCTAGGGTGGAGGAGAGGGAGAATGAGTGATACTTGGGTGGAGGAGAGGGAGAGTTAGTGACGCAAGAGAGAAAAGTAAAACTTAAAGACTACACCCCAACGTGCCTAGCATTTCTAACCAATGCAAAAAAAGGCAATATTGGTGGAAGAGAAAAAACATTTTTTAGTCCCTACCTGCTGCTTAAAATACTGCCTCCACCTTTGTGCCTGTGTTCCAACGCCTGTTTTTAACGCCTATGCCACTTGTTTTGAAGCCACTTCGTTAGCAAGCCACAGACTGAGGTACTAGGTACTGAGTCCTGAAGTTGACCAAATACCTTCTGTTACAGCTAATCCCTCCCCCCAGTCGTTCGTGGCTGCAGGAAAGCAGAGCGGGGAACATTGCAGACATTGCTTCTGTCAGCACAAACGAATTCCTGCCTCTGCCTTCCTGCAGCCACGAACGACTCGGGGGGGGGGGGGGGGGGAACGCATGTGTCCCCCTGGCTGTCAGAAGCCGATAGCAGGGAGGCAGGGGGCGGAGCCAGTACCAGGAAAAATGATTGGAGCCGCCAGGATTCGGCACCGCGGCCACTTTGCACATTGACCGGCCAGAACCCGAAGTGGCCAGCCACAACGCTAAGTGGCCAAACTTCGGGTTCTGGCCGTAACAGACACACCTTAACCACTTAAGGACCACAGTCTTTTCGCCCCTTAAGGACCAGAGCCTTTTTCTCCATTCAGACCACTGCAGCTTTCACGGTTTATTGCTCGCTCATACAACCTACCACCTAAATGAATTTTACCTCCTTTTCTTGTCACTAATACAGCTTTCTTTTGGTGCTATTTGATTGCTGCTGCGAGTTTTACTTTTTATTATATTCATCAAAAAAGACATGAATTTTGTCAAAAAAATGACTTTTTTTAACTTTCTGTGCTGACATTTTTCAAATAAAGTAAAATTTCCTATACATTTGAGCGCGAAAGTTACTCTGCTACATGTCTTTGATTAAAAAAAAAAAACATTCAGTGTATATTTATTGGATTGGGTAAAAGTTATAGCGTTTACAAACTATGGTGCCAAAAGTGAATTTTCCCATTTTCAAGCATCTCTGACTTTTCTGCGCACCTGTCAGGTTTCATGAGGGGCTAAAATTCCAGGATAGTACAAATACCCCCCAAATGACCCCATTTTGGAAAGAAGACATCCCAAAGTATTCAGTGAGAGGCATGGTGAGTTCATAGAAGATTTTATTTTTTGTCACAAGTTAGCGGAACATGACACTTTGTGACAAAAAAAAAAAAGTTTCCATTTCTTCTAACTTGCGACAAAAAAAATGAAATCTGCCACGGACTCACTATGCTCCTCTCTGAATACCTTGAAGTGTCTACTTTCCAAAATGGGGTCATTTGTGGGGTGTGTTCACTGTCCTGGCATTTTGGGGGGTGCCTAATTGTAAGCACCCCTGTAAAGCCTAAAGATGCTCATTGGACTTTGGGCCCCTTAGCGCAGTTAGGCTGCAAAAAAGTGCCACACATGTGGTATTGCCGTACTCAGGAGAAGTAGTATTATGTGTTTTGGGGTGTATTTTTACACATACCCATGCTGGGTGGGAGAAATATCTCCGTAAATGACAATTTTTTTAATTGTTTTTACACACAATTGTCTATTTATAGAGATATTTCTCCCACTCAGGATGGGTATGTGGAAAAATACACCCCAAAACACATTATACCACTTCTCCTGAGTACGGCGATACCACATGTGTGGCACTTTTTTGCACTCTAACTGTGCTAAGGGGCCCAAAGTCCAATGAGTACCTTTAGAATTTCACAGGTCATTTTGAGAAATTTGGTTTCAAGACTACTCCTCACGGTTTAGGGCCCCTAAAATGCCAGGACAGTATAGGAACCCCACAAATTACCCCATTTTAGAAAGAAGACACCCCAAGGTATTCCGTTCGGAGTATGGTGAGTTCATAGAAGATTTTATTTTTTTGTCACAAGTTAGCGGAAATTGATTTGAATTGTTTTTTTTCACAAAGTGTCATTTTCCGCTAACTTGTGACAAAAAATAAAATCTTCTATGAACTCACCGTACTCCTAACGGAATACCTTGGGGTGTCTTCTTTCTAAAATGGGGTCATTTGTGGGGTTCCTATACTGCCCTGGCATTTTAGGGGCCCTAAACCGTGAGGAGTAGTCTTGAAACCAAATGTCGCAAAATGACCTGTGAAATCCTAAAGGTACTCATTGGACTTTGGGCCCCTTAGCGCAGTTAGGGTGCAAAAAAGTGCCACACGTGGTATCGCCGTACTCAGGAGAAGTAGTATAATGTGTTTTGGGATGTATTTTTACACATACAGATGCTGGGTGGGAGAAATATCTCTGTAAATGACAATTATTTGATTTTTTTTTACACACAATTGTCCATTTACAGAGAGATTTCTCCCACCCAGCATGGGTATGTATAAAAATACACCCCAAAACACATTAAACTACTTCTTCTGAGTACGGCGATACCACATGTGACACTTTTTTGCAGCCTAGGTGCGCTAAGGGGCCCAACGTCCTATTCACAGGTCATTTTGAGGCATTTGTTTTCTAGACTACTCCTCACGGTTTAGGGCCCCTAAAATGCCAGGGCAGTATAGGAACCCCACAAGTGACCCCATTTTAGAAAGAAGACACCCCAAGGTATTCCGTTAGGGGTATGGTGAGTTCACAGAAGATTTTATTTTTTGTCACAAGTTAGTGAAAAATGACACTTTGTGAAAAAAACACTAAAAATCCAATTTTCCGCTAACTTTTGACAAAAAATAAAATCTTCTATGAACTCATCATACACCTAACAGAATACCTTGGGGTGTCTTCTTTCTAAAATGGGGTCACTTGTGGTGTTCCTATACTGCCCTGGCATTTTACGGGCCCAAAACCGTGAGTAGTCGGGAAACCAAATTTCTCAAAATGACTGTTCAGGGGTATAAGCATCTGCAAATTTTGATGACAGGTGGTCTATGAGGGGGCAAATTTTGTGGAACCGGTCATAAGCAGGGTGGCCTCTTAGATGACAGGATGTATTGGGCCTGATCTGATGGATAGGAGTGCTAGGGGGGTGACAGGAGGTGATTGATGGGTGTCTCAGGGGGCGGTTAGAGGGGAAAATAGATGCAATCAATGCACTGGGGAGGTGATCGGAAGGGGGTCTGAGGGGGATCTGAGGGTTTGGCCGAGTGATCAGGAGCCCACACGGGGCAAATTAGGGCCTGATCTGATGGGTAGGTGTGCTAGGGGGTGACAGGAGGTGATTGATGGGTGTCTCAAGGTGTGATTAGAGGTGGGAAATAGATGCAAGCAATGCACTGGCGAGGTGATCAGGGCTGGGGTCTGAGGGCGTTCTGAGGTGTGGGCGGGTGATTGGGTGCCCTAGGGGCAGATCAGGGTCTAAACTGATGGGTAACAGTGACAGGTGGTGATAGGGGGTGATTGATGGGTAATTAGTGGGTGTTTAGAGGAGAGAAGAGATGTAAACACTGCACTTGGGAGGTGATCTGATGTCGGACCTGCGGGCGATCTATTTGGTGTGGGTAAGTGATCAGATTGCCCGCAAGGGGCAGATTGATGGGTGGCAGTGACAGGGGGTGATTGACAGGTGATTGACAGGTGATCAGGGGGGATAGATGCATACAGTACACGGGGGGGGGGGGTCTGGGGAGAATCTGAGGGGTGGGGGGGGTGTGATCAGGAGGGAGTAGGGGGCAGATAAGGGACTAAAAAAAAAAATAGCGTTGACAGATAGTGACAGGGAGTGATTGATGGGTGATTAGGCCGGTGACTTCGTGCAAACAGTGGTCTGGGGGGTGGGCAGGGGGGGTCTGAGGGGTGCTATCGGCGATCAGGGGGTAGGGGGGGGAAATCAGTGTGCTTGGGTGCAGACTAGGGTGGCTGCAGCCTGCCCTGGTGGTCCCTCGGACACTGGGACCACCAGGGCAGGAGGCAGCCAGTATAATAGGCTTTGTATACATTACAAAGCCTATTATACATTGTTTCAGCGGCGATCCGAGTGCTAGTAACCCGCCGGCGCTTCCGAACGGCCGGCGGGTTACAGCGAACGGGTGGCGGAGCCAGTCCCCGGCGGCTGATCGCGTCACGAATGACGCGATCGCCGCATAGCCACTCCCGCAGCCGCCCCCGCCGATGGGCGTATTGCAATCATTTGGGCCAGGACTTTGCCGCCGCCCATCGGCTGGGGGCGGTCCTTAAGTTGTTTCATAAAATGGGAATGGTTGGCGATATCAACTTCCTGTTTCAAGATGGGTGGTGACCATGGCGGCCATTTTGAAGTCGGCCCTTTTGAATTCAACTTTTGTTTTTTCAAAAGGAAGAGGATCATGTGACATCAAACTTATGGGGAATTTCACAAGAAAAACAATGGTGTGCTTGGTTTTAACGTAACTTTATTCTTTCATGAGTTATTTACAAGTTTCTGACCACTTATAAAATGTGTTCAATGTGCTGCCCATTGTGTTGGATTGTCAATGCAACCCTCTTCTCCCACTCTTCACACACGGATAGCAAGGAGAAATGCTAGCACAGGCTTCCAGTATCCATAGTTTCAGGTGCTGCACATATCTTCACAGCATAGACAATCACCAACCATTCCAATTTTATTAAGGTGTATCCATATAAATGGCCCACCCTGTATTATAATAATATTTTTATAGCACCTTTCTCCCTGGGGACTCAAAGCGCCGTGACCCTGCATTATGCAGTCTCAAAGGCTAGGGAAAAGAGGCGTGTTTTTAGCCTCTTTTTAAAGCTGTCCAGAGAAGGAGCCTCCCGTACTACACACACACACACCACACACACACACACACACACACACACACACACACACGTATATATCTTGTAATGTTTGCCCCAGCCACGCATTGTGTGGAATTTACTCCCTTTTTATTTTTGTCCCCTATTTTGTCTCCCTATTCTTATTTATTGATACAGCATCATAGTGTAAGGTGTTTGCACTTAAGGGAACCTGCAGTGAGAGGGATATGGAGGCTGCTAATTTATTTACCTGTAAATAGGCCCGAACGGTTCGACCGCAAACTTATTCACACAAACTTTGGTGGTTCGAGTTTGCGGTGAACTGCGAACTAAATGCGAGTTCGACCCGCCCCCTATACTACATCATTAGGGTCAACTTTGACCCTATACATCAGTCAGCAGACACAGGGTAGCCAATCAGGCTACACTCTCTCCTGAAGCTCCCCCCCTTATAAAACTCAGGCAGCATAAGCCTTTTCACTCACTCGTGTGGCTGCGGTAATTAGAGAAGGGAGAGAACCTGCTGACATAGGGAAAGCTTAGTTAGGCTCTTGTGTTAGGCTGGTTAGGTTGCTCCTTCTTGCTGATCTTATTGCTAAAAAGCACTCCTCATCCTCAACAGCTCTTTTGAGAGCTAATGTTTTTGTGATCTATTTTTTTTTGTGTGTGTGTGTCAAACAGACACTTGTGTTGCATATACAGCCCTGTCAGTCAGTCGCAGCTGCTGGACCTTGGCCATTGGCAATTCCTACTGTGCCACTGCCAGGCCCAGCACATTCAGTGACTACCTGTGTGTGCGACAGCTGCACATTTGTAATACCAATCACTGCATACCCACCTGTTCAGTGCACCCACCTACGTGAGCGCACGCAGTGTTATATACCAGTCAGTCACTGCACCTGTTCACGGTACCGGTGTGTGTGCGACAGCTGCAAATTTGTAATACTAGTCATTGCATAATTGTTCACAGTACCTTTGTGACCGCACACTGTGTAATATACCATACTATATGAGTGTCTTGGGGGGCACACCCAAGATAATAAGGTCATTGCTTCATTGTGGACAGAACAAAGTCGATCAGCTGGACAGTCACTGTCCTGTTATTGAGCTACCTGAGCCCAGCGACCATATGGCCTGGAAAGCCGCCATCACCTGCACTCTCGTCATGGTGCACACCAGTCCAGCATGGCCGTCACTACACAAACAGCTGTTTGCGGTGCGTTACACAGTGAGTTTGGTCTGTCAGTGTGAAGCAGTACATTAATTACACTACCTGATTGATGTATACACATGCAAGATGTTTTAAAGCACTTTAGGCCTCCAATTTAGCATGCAATGTGATTTCTGCCCTTAAAACGCTGTTGTGCGTCAAATCCAGATTTTCCCCGGGGACTTTTGGCATGTATTCCACTCCTCCATGCAAAAACTCAGATGTTAGACCCCTTGAAACATCTTTTCCATCACTTTAGTGGCCAGCATAAATGTTTCCGGTTCTCAAAGTTCACCTCCCCATTGAAATCTATTGCGGTTCGAAAATTTTGCGCGAACCGAACTATTTGCGGAGGTTCGCAAACCTAAAATTGGACGTTCGAGCCATCTCTAGGCTGTAAACAATACTAGTTGCCTGGCATCTTGCTGACCTTTCTTGCATCAGTAGTGTCTGAATGACACCCTGAAACAAGCATGTGGCTAGTCTTGTCAGATTTCCATCAGAATCATCTGCATGCTTGTTCAGGGTCTATGACTTAAGGCCCATACACACGTCGGATTTTTTTAAACGACCCATCGTTTGAACGTCCCGTTCAGTCGTCCGGACGTCAAATCGGGCGTGTGTACAGTCCGTCGTTCAGCTGATAAGACTGGTCTTGAGCGATCCGCCAGGCGTCCCAATGAGGCTTCCCTCATCCCTGTAGCTGCAGGCAGTCCAGCGCTGCCCTGAAGCGTTCCGGAATCCTCCCCCGACCAGCCTGACAAGCGCTGATTTATTTACCTTCACTGGCTCAAGCAGGGGCACTGTTCCGGCTCTCAGCACGGAGATAGGCGGAAATAGCTGATCTCCGTCGGGTCTGCTCTACCACGCAGGCACAGGAGACTTGCGCCTGCGCAGTAGAGCGGACCGACAGCGATTGGCTATTTCCGCCCATTTCCGAGCGGAGAGCCGATACTGCGCCTGCGCTGGAGCCAGGAAGGTTAATATTTACATCCCCGCTATTCGGAGGGGCACAGCGAGACTGCCTTGGAACACAGGAGGACGGGGGAAGCCTAGATCGTATCCGGAGGCTTCACCCATCCGAGGTGAGTACCCCCAGGGGAACTTTAAGTTACAGGTTTTCTTTAAAAATTGAGTAAGTATGTCAGCCTCCTCTAAGTTCAGGTACCCTTTAAAGTGTAACTGTTAGGCATAAAATCAAAAATCTATTCTTTATTTTTCTCTTGTAAACAAGTAATAAGGGTGCAAACCAGGCAATCCAAAAGTTAAAAATGACACTTAGTTTTCTTCTCCATAAAAACATCATTCCCCAGTTTCCCTGGCTCTTATTTGGTACATCTGCCGCACAAAAGAAGTTGCTGGGTTTTCTTTTTTTCTTCTTTGGTTTCCCCTCGGACATTACTAATGTGGCCTGACTGGCTGAAGCCTCTTTCCCTCACGTTTTCCCCTCCCACACCTCCTTTCCTCTCTCGGATTGGCTAATATTTCTCATGCTGAGAAGCTGAGAAAAGCAGCTTCTGAAATGAAATCCGATCCATACAAATAACCCAGCTCTGCAGTCACACAATGGTGATTTATGACAATGCACTTTTTACTGCAGATCTGGGTGGGAGTGTCTGAAGACTGGAAGGAGGGCGGGCAATGATATGTTAAATCATGTCAGGATTGGCTTCAAGATAGACACAGTCAAAATGGAAAATCCTAAGAAGGATTTTTTCTTTTTTTACTATTGAACAGGGCTGATTGGTAGATCGCCTCATGGCCGCGTCCCATTGAATTTTGCGACACATATACCCAGCTAACCTTTACTGAGGCGCATATACCCAGCTAACCTATACTGAGGCGCATATACCCAGCTAACCTATACTGAAGGGACCTATACCCAGATAACCTATACTGAAGGGACCTATACCTAACTATCTTTGCGGGGGGTGCATTTGAAACGTCAGTAGATCTCCTGGCCTCAGAGAATTTTAAAGTAGCTTTTGAGCCAAAAAAGCGTGGGCACGCCTGCTATAGAAAAATCACTAAAATCAAAATGTGGACAGTGCTATACATATGTTATGCAAGCAAAGCAAGTATTTATCTACTTATATATGTGTTTTTTTTTCTAAGCTAGTATGGCTGACAGCTCCTCTTTAAAAAATAAAATATAATTTGTATTATCCACAACAAAGAAGTCATCTATGTATGGGAAGAGTAATTTATCTTTTACCCATAGGTTGCAGTTTGAGTGGTACATCCCTCCTCTACCTTATGCAGCAGCTGCAAGATTGCAATGGGTGTTGCGTAATGCTGGGAAGACATGATGAGATATTTTCAGTCGATTAACTGTCTGATCTTATTTTCGATTGATTTTCCGATCGATTTTCTTATCTTTTCTTATCAATTTCTATTCACTTCTATGAGAAATCGATCAGAAAAACGATTGAAAATAGGATCGAACATGTCGGAAATTATCTATCGAACCATCTATGTGCTGAAAAAACGTATGGTGTATTCTCAGCATTAAAAAGGTGCCAACTAATGACAAAATCTTGATTGTGCAACCTTACCAAATCTATGTAGTAGAAGGGTAAACTGAATGAATGCACTTTGTACTTTGAATGGATACTTTAGGTAGTCCCTCATATTACATAGAAGTGGTAAGATTGTACAATCAAGATTGTATCTTTAGTGGGCATCATTACGGTCAGAGCTGCAACCCCCTCTTATTTCATACAAAGAAAGGAAAGAAAGGAAAGGAAAGGAAAGAAAAGAAAAAGAAAAGAAAAGAAAAGAAAAAAAGAAAAGAAAAGAAAGAAAGAAAATAAAGGAAAAAAAGAAAGAAAAGAAAAGAAAAGAAAAAAAGATAGAAAGAAAAAGACTATACATTAACTTTTATTTTCTTTTTTAAAGGACAACCGAGGTGACGTGACATGATGAGATGGACATGTGTATGTATAGTGTCAAGCACACAAATAACTAGGCTGTGTTCATTTTTTTCGTTCTCTTCCTGAAACAGTTAAACATCAGGTAAGGAAGAGACAGTTTCTGTCTGGGTCGGACAGGGTCAGACTATAACATAACCCTCATTGATAAGTAATTACAGACATAAAATACTTTCCAGTCAGCATATGGCTTCCTGGAGCAGGAAAGAGATAAAAAAGGGTCAATAAGTCATTGATTTGACTTGATACTTCAATGAAGGTGTCATTGAGCAGAGATAATGAAACAGTAAAAACTTAAAAACTAGATCTAAAATAAAACTGTGGGATATCTAAAAAAAAATTTGGGGGAGAAGGAGGATAGATACAATTGTTTTTCTCCTACGTTTATTTTCACCTACGATGTCCTGTACAAATTCTGAAGCTATTACAGTCAGGTCCATAAATATTGGGAAATCGACAATTCTAACATTTTTGTTTCTAAACACAACCACAATGGATTTGAAATGAAACAAACATGATGCGATTTAACTGCAGACTGTCAGTTTTAATTTAAAGCTTTAATATGGAGGTAACATCAAACTTAACATACCTGGTATAACCACTGCCATTAAAGTCTGTGCTATTTAAACTGGATATTACAGTTTGCTGCAGGGACAGAAAAAAAATAATGATCGAATTAATAGAGTGAAATGCACACTTACTCATCTTTACATTGCAAATCCTTCTCTTTATAAATATGGCACAAATATGCTCAACTATTTTCAGAAGTGTCAATTACTGTAAAAAATAAAATAAAATAAGAAATTAAAAAAAAGCTATTTTAGCCTTGTTGGGTCATATACCCAGAAACATACATGGAGGGAATTTCAATAGATTGGCCCTCCAAAGAGACTCACGCTGGATCTATGTGCTGCTGGCCTCCTGTCAAACACTGATTTTATCACATGCTGGTTCCATCGCATGTGATACCTTGGCAGCAGGACCTTGAGATTTGTGGATCAATGGGTCCCTTATGCTATGGTCTCTGCCCCAGGATATAGTTAGAAACAGATGAATTATCAAATTATTGACCTACTAGTGACCTTAGCCCGTTTAAAAAAGGGCTAGGCCCGTCACCGCCGCCACCTGCCAGCGCGCGTCCCCGCCCGTGCCCCAACCCGACGCACACACGTCCGCCCGGCCACCCCGTGGCTGTCCTGCTCCCGGTCCAAAGGGTGTCCTTGCGGCATATGCGCAGTAGCGCAAACGCAGGGACACACACACACACACACACACAGACATGGGACGCAGAGACACAGGGGTTTTATTATAGAGGATTAGGTCATGGGTTTAGATAGTTCTAGCTCTAGCCCCTTTAGTTTTTTGTTGTCAATTTTTGTCAGGCATTGTGAGTCACTCACTTGTGACTTTTTACATATACTTATACTGTGGGTTTTCTATCATCTGATGAATGTGCAAGTGTGCTTGCAGTGTGACTATACCTTTCATGCTCCTTGTCCTGCTGTGCTACAGACACAGATGCCCACATCTCGTTCGCTATCCACTCTGTGATGCGCGCGCAGCTCACTGCGGAGGGATGAGGGTGTCCGATTGGCCCGTGCATAGCATTTAAAGCTGAGCAGTGACGTGAGCCTACACACGACCTCTTGAGGTAGCTGGAAGTTGTACAGGCGAAACATGTAGCTTTTGCTTGGCGTGCTGGCATGACTCTGGGTCCCGGCTGTACTCCACACACCGGATTGCCCCTATACAGACTCCATCTGCATCCACCAACTCTCATTGATTCACCACTTGTTTGGGACGCAATGTCACACAGGGCTCTGTGAGCGATGTGCTGCTGGCTTTCAATCCATGATACTCAGTCTCCCGCATGGACTGTATTCTCAGCACAGACTTCACTGGGATCACTGCAATTGCCTTTTGGATTACAGCAGGACCCACTCTGCGGTACAGTATGCAGCTTTGTGATTAATCCTCATTGTGCCAATCTGAGAGTGTATAAGTGGTGGCTACCACGGCATGCTATTACTGCTTCATTATCACATGGCCATATACACTACCATCATTATACTAGACTAAATGCTTACCTCTTTCTGCTGTTTTCCTGCTGGCTAACATTTGGCTGCATTGCAGATGTTTGATCTGATGAACATTGTCATTCACTAATCTGGGAATTTTGCTGGGCGTTTCTTTTGTGGGACTTGTGGGACATGCTTGGAAAACCTTGACTGGGTGGACTAAAAGAATAAATAGAAGTTTCTTGATAATCCTCTTCAAACGGATATGGCACTATAAAACTGTTATAGGGGCCCCTGTCGACATACAATTTGTATGACTGATGTATGGGAGTGTGTGAGGTGTGATTTGGGACAGCCAGTTATCCTGTATGTCCTTTTTTAACTTTCTGAGATGAACAATAAGTAAAGTTTATGAATATTTATGGTTTTGATCATATTATTCACTGCACCTCTCCTCCACTTTATCCTACCACAATTGCTTATTATTTTAGCCTTGCCTGTATTTTTTAATTGTATCATTAATAACTTCAGCCATCTATGTGTTTTCACCTTATGCATCATTTCAGCGCTCCTCCCATTAATTCGCCAATAACGATCACTACTTATCACAACAAAATGATCATTATCTTGTTTTTCCGCCACCAATTAGGCTTTCTTTGGGTGGTACATTTTGCTATGAATTGTTTTTTTTCTAAATTCATTTTAACTAGTTAATGGCAAACTGCCTTATTAAAACGTCCAGTTTGAGCCGGTTAACGGCAACTAGACGTTTTAATAAGTCGCTCGCCGCCGCTCCGCACGTGTGCGCACCGCTACCACCGCCGTTTAATGTCGGGTCACCGCAATCTGGGATTGGGGAAGAAGACCGAGCGGTCCTCTACCCAATCGCAATGCCTGGAATGAATGGACCTGACTACGATCAGCGGCCACGTCCATTCATAAAACAGGAAACAGTTACAGTGTAGTTCAATGTAAAAAGAAAAAAAAAAAAGTGAACACTTCCTATAATGGGAGAGTGTTCACTAGCGCCCTCTTGTGGCCAAAACGTAAAATTACACATACAAGCACATACATACCTACACAATATTAATAAAATTAATAACGTACACTTCCAAAGCCCCCCCCCCCAAATCAGTTTAAAAAAAAATACATAAATAGTTGCCTTAGGGACTCCGCTTTTTAATCTATATTATATGAGGGAGCATTACTTTTAGTTAACTACATAGGGGCTTGTAATTATAAACCGGGGGGGGGGGGGGGAAGAAAAAAACAGAAAGAAAGAAAACAGAAAAATAACACCTATATTTCAAAATAATTTTATTTGCCCATTTGTCCCGGTTATTACACCCTTTAAATTATGTCCCTATCACAATGTATGGTGCCAATATTTTATTTGGAAATAAAGGTGCATTTTTCAGTTTTGCGTCCATCACATTTTACAAGCCCATCATGTTAGAAAATATTAGTAATATACCCTTTAGTAGTGCATATTAAAAAAGTTCAGACTCTAAGGTAGCTATTTTTTTATTGTGATTTTTTTTTAATGTGGGTATTTTTGGAAGTGTAGAAAGTTAGGAGTGAATTTTAAAATATGTGTAGGTCTGTTCGGTGAAAAAAATGTATGCAAGTGTAATTTTAGTATTTGGCCACAAGATGTCCTCGCGCAATACTTTGTTGCATACAATTAGTACGCTAAAGAGAAAGTAATGCGTTGATGTGTTACTTCCGACATCGCAATGACACAGGCATCTCCTTGATGCTGGCGTTCATTTACACAGGGACTTAGATAAATGAATGGGAATGGTGTTCCCATTCATTGATCTCAAGGCTAAAGGGCGGCGATGAGTACCCCTGTGGGTGAACATGCAGTCAGCAGTGGCAACAGGTTTTTTCGTGGATGTAGCTCCTACGTCCAGCATGCATTTTTAGATGTAGGAGCTATGTCCAAAAAGCTTAACTGGTTCAGAAAAATGTTGATAATTAAACGGTCAGGCCTTTTGCACACTACATGAGATAAATTTGCGATTTTTACACGATTTTACATCCGATTCTGATTTGTGATTTTGAATCAGTATTTTACTTTTTGTATTGATAGCATCCATGGAACATCAGGATTGCAAATCATATTTGCAGTGTGCGGGGGGGGGGGGGGGGGGCTCATCTGTGTTTTTCTGGTGAACAACCTGTTTCCTTGATTATAAATGTACCCCTTGGAATCCACCTGCAGTTTTTGCCCACTTACAACATTTTGGTTATGTCCTATTTAAAAGGGAATCTGAAGTGAAAATAAACTTGTGATATAATGATTTGTATGTGTAGCACAGTTAAGAAATAGAACATTATAACCACAGAAATGAGTCTCATAATTTCCAATACAGGAAGAGTTAAGGGCAACTGAAGTAAGAAGAATATGGAGGCTGCCATATTCATTTCCTTTTAAACAATACAAGTTGCCTGGCAGCTCTGTTGACCTATGTGGCTGCAGTAATGTCAGAATAACACCAGAACAAAATCATGCAGCTAATCTTGTCAGATCTGACAATGTCAGAAACTCCTGATCTTATTTATATAAGATATTATTATTATATTATTATATTATTTATTTCAACCTGTCTCTCACAGTTTGTTTGTTTAAGGTTTTACTGCAGGAAAGGTCAAAGGGTCATTAGCTCTGCACGGTTTCATAGTTTAAAATACAGAGTGTAGTTTGTAAACTGCAAATATTAGAGAATGGTGCAATGTAAAAAAAAAAAAAAAAAAAAAAAAAAGCTATATAATTTTTTTCCCACTTCAGTGCCACTTTATAGCTCAAATCAAGGAAACAAATATGGTAAAGAGGCAATAGTGTAGAGTGTTGTGCCAATATGGACAGCTGCCGAGTCTGATCAAGGGGTATCCCAAGTCCCTAAATGTATATCAAAAGTAAAAATGATTGTCAGATTGCACTAAACTTCTATATCCTTAATTTATTTTATTATTTTATTGGAGACCCTCATCTGGTCCCCTGTATTAACAGAAAACAATCACATCCAATTTAATAGAAATAGTAAAGGTAATCTTCTCCAACGTAAAATATGTGTGTACACACAAAAAGTAGTAATAAAAAAATATTTTGTAAAAATATAAAATATAAAATAATATTCATATAAGTCCAGGATTAACTGGAAGTGCAATGCTCCTTATAGCTCAATGGCTGGATATCCTTAAAAGATACCACAACTGACATGTGGCATAATGAGATAGACATGGGTATGTACAGTGCCTAGCACACAAATAACTATGCTGTGTTCCTTTTTTTCTTTCTCTGCCTGAAAGAGGTAAATATCAGGTATGTAAGTGGCTGACTTAGTCCTGACTCAGACAGGAAGTGACTACAGTGTGACCTTCACTGATAAGAAATTCCAACTATAAAACACTTTCCTAGAAGAAAATGGCTTCTGAGAGCAAGAAAGAGATAAAAAAGGGGGAAATTCTTATCAGTGAGGGTCACACTGTAGTCACTTCCTGTCTGAGTCAGGACTGAGTCAGCCACTTACATACCTGATATTTACCTCTTTCAGGCAGAGAAAGAAAAAAAGGAACACAGCATAGTTATTTGTGTGCTAGGCACTGTACATACCCATGTCTATCTCATTATGCCACATGTCAGTTGTGGTATCCTTTAAAGAGACTCTGAAGCGAGAATAAGGCATGTGTGCCCCTGCTAAAGCGCCGCTATAGCGCGGCTTAACGGGGGTCCCTTCACCCCCAAAGCGACCACTGCAACACTTGGTCGCAGATTTGGTCGTGATTTATTGCTTCCTGGAGGCAGGGCTAACGGCTGCAGCCCTGCCTCCAGTCGCGTCTGTCAGCGGCGCATCGCCGCCTCTCCCCCGCCCCTCTCAGTGAAGGAAGACTGAGAGGGGCGGGGGAGAGGCGGAGATACGCGCTGACAGACGCGCGTGGGGCAGGGCTGCGGCGGTTAGCCCTGCCCCAACCCAACCAGGAAGCGCTCCCCCGCTGTACGGAGCGGATTTGGGGGGTCAGGGACCCCCCGTTAAGCCGCGGGATAGCGGCGTTTTAGCAGGGGCACACGTGCCCCTGCTATCTATGAGGTCTGAAGCGAGATTTATTCTCGCTCCAGACTCTCTTTAAGTGTAACATTGTGCATTTGGTGTGATAATAGATGGTAATGGGCTCACTTGGAAGTTGTGAATCCAGCAAGGCGCTGTTCCTTTAAATGACATGCAAGGCTTGCAATGTACTATACTCTCCAAATTGCGTAGTGTGATGCTCCAACTTGTAAATATTTAATGTAGTGAGAACCTGTAGTTGCATGTAATCACGAATAGTGAACTGGTATAATAATCAGATGAACCACTGAGTACTTTGGTGTTATACTCACGCTCCTTTACCGACACTCCATAAACAGTTGATGGCTTCTGTGGGGAGCCGCTCAATCGCACTCGCCCCGGCCGGCGTCTACCTGGCTCCCGTGGTGTGCAGGGAGCGACCTCCCATTGATGAGAGAGATCTTGCGTGGCGGCTGCAGCGGTCCGCACGAGCGCTGAGTAGGCACGCCCCCCTCCTCCGTGCTGTGCGACGTCACGCGTAGTAGCCGGCGCTGAAGTTTCGGAAGGTACGCCTTCCTTTCTCAAAGCTAGGCAACCAGGGGCTGAAAGGTCTGCCTTTTAAAGTACTGACAGCGCTCGATCACTGCTATCATTCAGGAGCGGTCATTCAAATGCATAAAGTTCTAATTCCTTATTCAGACCATGAGGAACTAAAGTATTCAAGATTAAAAATCCAGTAGGATTCGCGCCTGGACATTTCCATTAGGGAATCACCACCCATCCAGGGTTTTAATATCTTTTCTATGACACAAAATCTTGATCCCTTAAAGAAGCAGTTATGTGCCGATTTGTAGTGAGCTGATAATGGATGTTTTTTATTGCCCTTTTTGAATATCAGCACAGTGTTCACCCAATCTTTCTCTTAACGGGCGTTTTGTTCTTCCAACATATTGTTTAGAGCAAGGACATGTCAATACATAAATGACCCCCTTCGTGTCACAATTTGTAATAGCTTTGATACAGAATTGTTCCTTGTTAGTTGTAGATATTAATTCTTTTACTCTTTCCACAGGCAGTTTAGTTTCTTTGCAAGCCCTACAGAATCCACATTTTTTAAAATGGCCATCTTGTTTTTTCACCTCATTCATCCTTACAAAAGGCGCTAATATATTGCCTAAATTCCTGGATTTTTTAAATATAATTTTGGGATTTCCTGATAGTATTGGCGTAAGTAGGGAATTTTCTCTAAGAATATTCCAGTATCTCCCCACTATTTTCCTCACCCTATATGCTTGGGAAGAATAATTCTCTGAAGTACGTAGATTAGGTGTTTTCTCCTTCAACAGCTTCTGTCTGTCAGTACTTCTTGCCTTCTGTTTAGCGTTTGTGATGGCATCTTCAGGGTAACCTTTGCATTCAAAACGCCTTTGGCTTCAAAGTGCAATTAGAGAGATAAAGTATTCAAATCAAAATAATGGAGAAGGAAGGAATTATTTGTTTTGTATAGTTCAATTTATAGCATATAATGGCCATTGTAAAACACTGTATTTGTAAGTCAGATGGAGTTTATATATAATTTGAATTATGCTCATTTTTTTTTATGTACCGTATATTCCGGCGTATAAGACGACTGGGTGTATAATACGACTCCCCAACTTTTCCGGTTAAAATATAGAGTTTGGGATATACTCGCCGTATAAGACTACCCCTCTTCCAACGCACACCGAATTAAAATAAAAATAAAAAAATCGTATACTGGTGCTCTGTATGAACAGATACTGGTGCTGTACTGTATATGGTACCCAGTATATAACAGTATATAGTCAATTGACTTGTTGCATTGGTCAACTCTCCTTAAAGGAATACTATTAAAGTATCTCAAATTTCTGGAAGCAGCATTAATCAATATGGCAATATGAGTCAGAACGAACACAGCATATGCTTCTGCTGTGCAGTGTGTCTTTTTATAATATACCTTGCAGACAGCGTCCCCTGAACAAACTGACGGCGACGGGTTATTGGGGCAGACCATTATGCTAGAGGTGATGCCTCTTGCCGAGTGCAGCTGTGGACTATACTGTTTTATGTTCCCCAACATCAGTGCAAGTTATCCAGCATGTTACTATGAGGAGGGAGAGACAACAGCTCTCCCTCCCTCTCACTCCAAGTCTGCCCGGCCAATAACACCATGCTTACTTGTCCCCTTCTGCTTGCGTGTGAAGAGAATCGTCAGAAGTTTCCCTTCACACTAGTGAAGCCCGGTTCATGAGGGATTGGCTCATTTGAGCCGGTTCTTTCCTGTGAGTCGAGTGATCCGACTCATCACACTGAACCGAATCAGTTCAGTGAATGAGAAAGACACTGAACCGAATCAGTCCAGTGGATGAGAAAGGAATCCTTTCTTTCCTGTGAGTCGAGTGATCCGACTCATCACACTGAACCGAATCAGTCCAGTGGATGAGAAAGGAATCCTTTCTCATCCACTGGACTGATTCGGTTCAGTGTCTTTCTCATTCACTGAACTGATTCGGTTCAGTGTGATGAGTCGGATCACTCGACTCACAGGAAAGAACCGGCTCAAATGAGCCAATCCCTCATGAACCGGGCTTCACTAGTGTGAAGGGAAACTTCTGACGATTCTCTTCACACGCAAGCAGAAGGGGACAAGTAAGCATGGTGTTATTGGCCGGGCAGACTTGGAGTGAGAGGGAGGGAGAGCTGTTGTCTCTCCCTCCTCATAGTAACATGCTGGATAACTTGCACTGATGTTGGGGAGCATAAAACAGTATAGTCCACAGCTGCACTCGGCAAGAGGCATCACCTCTAGCATAATGGTCTGCCCCAATAACCCGTCGCCGTCAGTTTGTTCAGGGGACGCTGTCTGCAAGGTATATTATAAAAAGACACACTGCACAGCAGAAGCATATGCTGTGTTCGTTCTGACTCATATTGCCATATTGATTAATGCTGCTTCCAGAAATTGAGATACTTAAATAGTATTCCTTTAAGTAGACTGGTCAGCGCTCCTTGTCTACCTGTTTATCAGAGTGGAATGGAAGAATAGATTGCGCTCCCTCAGCAGGGAGATCTGAGAGGCAGTAACAGGATAGGGCGTATCACCCGGCATCAATGACACCCGGTGTATAAGACGACTACCAACTTTTCAGAAGATTTTCAAGGGTTAAAAAGTAGTCTTATACACAGGAATATACAGTATGTAAATTTTGTAGACAAAAATCTAAATAGCAAGGAGGGAAGAAACAGAGGAAAAAAGGGGGGAAAAAAAGACAACTTCCAAGTGAGCCCATCACCATCTATTCTCACACCAAATGCACAATGTTACACTTAAGGATATCCAGCCATTGAGCTATAAGGAGCATTGCACTTCCAGTTAATCCTGGAGTTATATGAATATATAATTATATTTTATATTTTTACAAAATATGTTTTTATTACTACTTTTTGTGTGTACACACAAATATGGTAAAGAGCCAGAACATCTAAGGTTTTTAACCACTTCAGCCTCTGGGTTGTTTGCACCTTAAAGGACATCTGAGGTGACATGTGACATGATGAGACAGACGTGTATGTAGAGTGCCAAGCACACAAACTACTATATGCTTTGTTTCTTTTTCATTCTCTGCCTGAAAGAGTTAAAAATCAGGTATGCAAGTTACAGTTTCTGTCCGGGTCGGGAATAACAGCCATAAAGCACTTTCCTAGCAGTAAATGGCTTCTGAGAGCAGGAAAGAGATAAAATGGTCAATAGTTCATAGATTTTAGCTCTGGCATACTTCAATGAATTTCAGTGTAATTGAGCAAAACAATAAAACAGTAAAAACAAAGTAGATTTAAATATAAAATAAAACTGGAATATCTGAAAAAAAGTCATTTTTAGGAGGAGGATAGATACAATTGTTTTATTTCATTTTTTTTTTTTACCTCGGGTGTCCTTTAGAGGAGAACTATAGTCAGACACAAGGGCCCATATGCAATTAACTTTTTCTCATGAGTTTTCTCCTAGATGATATTTTTACATTTGTCAATAAAATGCATTTTAAACCAACAAAAAGCAAGAAAATGCTCAAAATAATTTTATTAGTCCTTTTTCATTTACTTTTTGGTACATTTTTAGTTGAAAAGTGCTGGAAAGGTATTTTAATTTGAAGATGAAAAATTATCTCCTAGGAGAAAACGCAGGTGAAAAAGTGAATTGCATATGGCCCAAAGTGTCAAAGTTTATTGCTATGGTTGGATATGTCAGGATTCTAATGATTCTAATTACCGGTACTACTTATCACACCTTAATGATCTATAGCTTGCTTGCATATGTACAAGAAAAAAAAAACAATTGGCTCTTGGGTGTATACAAAAAAACTTTAATTATTACTCTTACTATTATATCAAAAAATTCATAACACATGTGAAATTCTATCCTGATTAAAATGGATCAGTCTATCTATAAAAACCCCCCGCTTATGGAGGCTGCAGTCCTCCCCTAACAAAGGTCCCAGTATTAAAGTGCACTTTTAGGGCTCGTTTCCACTTGTGCGGCGTGCGTCTGCGAGACGCGCTCCGGCACTGAGCGGGTTCGCAGGCGAATACCATCAGCCGTGCCATGCACGGCTATGGGAATCGCAGCCTCCACAGCGAATTCTGCAGGGGGTTCCGGCCGAATCGCTACCGCAAGCGATTCGGCCAGCAGTTTCCCCGCGCGATTTGCTTGCAGGGAAACTCTGCGGATTTGCAGCGGTTTACGCACAAGTGGAAACGGGCCCTTAGTGATCCTATGAAGAATTCAAATAGGGTGCAATATGATGGTTATCAATCAGCAGCAGGTGGAGGAAGCAAGCTTGGATAAGCAAAGCGAAAGGTTAATACTCCTAGGTTTGATAGTTAGTTAGCAGGCCATAGTCCTTTGCTCCACACATGTCGCAGACTCAATCACAGGCTATACATCAAAGGCATCAAAAGCATGCATGCAGCTTGTCCAGTTTTATGTGACTCTCACTGTTAGTAAGCAGATTGCAATTCTTTGCTTTATATACCTCTCACAATCTCACTCGCAGATTGTACTTCAAGAAACATAGCTATTAATTAGCAAAGTATCTTGAGCATCAGCAAGAGAGGCATGCATGTCCAGAAACAAAGGGGACCCACTCGCAGTCCAAATAAGTGCCTTCAAGAAAAAAATAGCCTCAGGTTTAAACCACCATCGATATAAATGTCAGTTCATATTGCAGCATCAGGGATCACATTTATAGTTACCAAACCCATCGGTCGAGTCCTGCGTGAACGCGGGTGGACAACGTCCACCTACTCTTTATGGAGAGTGGACGTCATCCACCCTAGCATATGTGGAGGGGAGCAGCGCAGTGGAGAGAAGCGTTGGGCAGAGCAGTGGGGAAGGGCGGACGTCTCCGGCGAGTTAAAGCTGTGCGTGCCGCTGCTCTGGTCTTGACTAGACCAGACTAGAGGCACGCACAGCTTCAACTCGCCGGAACAGGAGGAAGAAAGTCCCGCCCACTGATGCTCGCTGCCAGCCACCGCCGCAAATGTTCTGGAGGGGAGAGCCATGAAGGGGAGCCCCAAGGTGAGGTGGGGGGGGGGTTGACGTCCACCCTTCCCCACTGCTCTGCCCAACGCTCTTCTCCACTGCGCTGCTCCCCTCCTGCTGGGGGGACACCCGTCTACCCATTCTGGGGACGCCAATAGACTTGCTATATTGCGGACACCTATACACCTCGCTACATATACTGCGGACACCTGGCTATACTGGGGACACCTATAGACCTGGCTACCTATTCTGGGGACATCTTTACACCTGGCCACCTATTCTGGGAATAGCTATACACCTGGCCACCTATTCTGAGGACATCTATACACCTGGCCACCTATTCTGGGGACAACTATACACATGGCTACTTATACTGGGTGACCTATGGATCTGGCTAGCTATACTGGGGGTACCTATTTTGGGGGAACTGCTGTCAGATCTGTAATTTTGGGGAACCGCTGATGCCAGATTCCGTGTATTTTGGGGAACCGCTGCCAGATTGTGTATGTTGGGGGACCACTGCTGCCAGATTACATGTATTTTGGGTGTTGCGTGTATTTTGGATTATCCACTGCCAGGTTTTGTGTAGTTTGGGGAACTGCTTCCAGATTATGTGCATGTTGGGGGAACTGCTGCTGCCAGATTGTCTATTTTGGGGGAACCACTGCCATATCTGTATTTTGGAGAAACCTCTGCCAGATTACGTGTATTTTTGGTGAAATGCTGTCAGCTTACATCTACTTTTTGGGGATACACTACGACAGAGCTCCAACATCCCCTGGCAGACCTTTTATTCCACTGCTAAAGGTCATGTATATTTGGCCTCACCCATGACCACGCTATGCTTGACCACACCCTCTTTTTGCCAGTCATGCCCACCGCAGCACCGACGTCCATCAATCCCGCCCACCGCTCCAGCGACGGGAGGGAAGAGGAGGAGTCATGGGTGTCACCCTGGAGCGTAAACAATGCGCTTCATACAGGAGGTTCAGCCGGAGCCTCATACCTCGCAGTGCCCGCCCTAAGGAAAGGAGCTGCGGGCACGTAAGTGACATGTCCCTGGCTGCCAGTAATATCATGCAGCCACTGACAGTCACGGGGCAACGGAAGAGAAAAAGGGAAGAATTGAAAAAGAAAAGAAAAAAAGAGAAACATAAGTGTGAACATTTATCATTAAATACACAAAACATTAATTTTCAAAAACAACAAATAAATAAATCTGTGTGGTGGCAAAGAGATGCGGGCAAGGTCTCCGCCCACTGCAGGCGCACACGCGCATGCACACAAAAAATCCCGCACACGCGCACCCGCTGCGCGCAGCTCACCCGCAGTCCGCAACCCACAGATAAGCAAACACAAAAAAAAATAAATAAACATAGCAGCACATTTAACGATGGAGTCCATCGCACACCCAATAAATACCTGAAACACATTATCCAAAAATGGACAAACAGGGAGGCCAACAGAATTTTAGTTAAAGCCTCCCCAGAACATACTCCTCATAAGTGAGAGGCATCGCCCAAAACAGGTACGACACAGAGCAAAATCGAAACAGGAAAAAGGGGGGAGAGGGAGTGAAGCATGTGCCACGACTTTTACATGTTTCACTAAACTACTCATTTACTCAAAAGGGGGGCAGAAAAGCTCCATAATGGATAGCTTCGTTGAGGCCCTTTCCCAGAGTGGCATTCAATTCAAAAATCCACCTTAGTTCCATCTGGAGCAACTGTCTATCAAAGTCACCTCCTCTTATGTGGGCATGGACTGTCTAAACCCACGAAGCTAACATAGTCCGCATTTCCTTGATATAGCGGATTTATATTTCTCGATATATGGGATTTGAAGTTGCACCCCCTAATATCTGCATTATGTTCTTTTATTCGTTCCTTAAATTCTCGATATGTTTTACCGATGTAGAAACATACACATCTACACATCAACAAATACACAACAGCTTTGGTGTTGCAATTGGCAAAATGCCGCAACTTCCAAGTACAGCCTCTGAACCCACCATCAAGAATTGGCAGTAGGCACAGCCACCACAGCTGTAGGCGCCCACTACTGTAAAATGTCTACGTTTAGAGCAACGATCAAAATGACCATTTGTCATCAGATCTTTTAAAGTTCTGGTGCGTCTATAGGTGACCCGTGGTCTATCTGAAATGAGGCCTCTAATTGACGCATCACTGCAGAACACCTGCCAGTGTTTCTGCAGGATCTTTTGAATATTCACTTCCTGATCTTTGTATCGAGTGACAAAATGAACCTCCTCATTTGAGCCGGCAGTCTGTTCCTCAATACCCTTTATTTCATTCTTATTATCATTATGTAATAAATCAGCTCGAGGGGTATCTTTTGCTCTTTGATACGCTTTAAGCCATTTGTCTTTATAACCCCTTTCGCAAAAACGCGCCCATAGTAATTTTGCTTTCTTTTTGAATTCTTTCTCTCTAGAGCAATTGCAACGAACTCTTAGATATTGACCCATGGGAATCCCCCGAATTTTATGTTGTGGGTGTCGACTGTTGGCTCTCAGGAAGGAGTTCGTGGCTGTCTCTTTACGGTACAGCTGTGTATTATTATAGCCCTCAGCATTTATACTAATTGTGAGATCCAAAAAAGGCACAGTTACAAAGTCACTGTTCACCGTAAATCTCAAATTAAGATTGTTTTGATTCAACGTTGTGACAAAATCGTTCAACAGATCTACGCCCCCGGTCCAAAAGACCAAGATCATCTCTGTACCTGTGCCACGACACAACGTGGCACAGGTACACAATCAAAGAGTGATTTCCAAAAATGTGTCGTTCCCACTCCCCCAGGTACAGGTTCGCCAGCGAAGGGGCACATGTCCCCATCGCCGTGCCCTGCACCTGTAGGTAGTGGCACCCATTGAAAACAAACACATTGTTCTCGAGGATGAAAGACAGTAAATCCAAAAGAAAGCGATTATGCTCCTCCTCCCCAATATCCAACTCTGAAAGGAATCTGCCTACAGCTTCCACTCCCTTCTTTTGCGGTATACTAGAATACAAGGCCTCGACGTCCAAAGTCACCAAAAGAGAACCAGGGGGCAACTGGAGACCCTCTAAGATTCTGAGAAGATGTATCGTATCCTTCACATAAGAAGGTAGCATCTGTACATGAGGTTGTAAAAAAATAGTCCACATAACTGCTGATGTTTTCAGTCAAGGCCCCACAGCCTGATACAATCATTTTGTTGAAATTCTTTTTTATCCAGGTTCCAAGTTGGTTTCACCATTGGGTTCCAACCATAGTTTTCGTATATCTTGTTCCACCAAAAGATACAAAAGTTTGTACCACTGGACAAAGGGAGAATTGTGGAAATGAGGTGGATCTCCTTTTAAATTTACCTTTACTCGTAAGGGCCAGAGGTTTGGGGTCATCGGGAATTTCCGATACCAATTGCTCTCATCGCCCAGAGATATCAAGTCCATAAGTGCTCTGTAGTCTTTATTTGACCAATCCTTCCAATCACGAATTATGTCTCCTAGGGGTGCTTCTGCTTTTTTCCTATGCAGGCTCTTCAACACAATGTTGCACAACAACATTAGAAATGTTGATAACCTGCATAGAAGTGCTTGCGTCTGCACCCAAAGGAATCATTTGTAGTTTAGAATCATTGTTACTTAAGTTGTTCCTAACAGTTGACTGTTTCTCTCTAAAAAAAAGAGGAAGAAGGGGAAGAGGGGGAGGACAGTGCAACAGATCCACCAACGGCTCCACCAAGCTCCCCCCCATTTTCCTCGACAGATGTGCATCCTGATAAATACTTATTAATTGTACCCTCTTTCTTATTTTGCTTTTTTGGCTTAGTATCTATCTTTTTTTCTTTATCTTTATCAAGGGTTTTAGACCTAGTATTAGGACCAATAGGTGATGGAATGCCTGAGGACGAAGCTGAAATTGAACTAAGAACACCAGTAGAGGAATCTGAATCTTCAGGAGCACTGGAGATAGGGGTATCAGACGGTGGAGCCCTTGGATGACCCGGAGGGAGGAGTGCTTTAGGACCCCTATATCCAGGGGGTGGTTTGCCCCACCTATATGTGTAGCCTGACTTGTATGCTGCCTTATCTCTTTCAAATTTGTTGTCCCTCCTATTTACAATGTCCCCATTATATTTTTCTATATGAGTTAAGTTTCTCACTCCTTGTTTTAAACAGAGTGTTCTTTCACTGTCTCAATGGACTCCAGGACTTGCTTTATTTTTAAATCCACAGTCTTTAACCACTTGCCGACCGCCTACTTCATATTGGCGGCGGCAAAGTGGCAGCCCCAGGACCACGTAACGCAGAATGGCGTCAGGTCCTGGGGCACGGTTTTGCCGGGGATCGCGCGCTGGGATGCGCGCGCATCCGCCGGCAATAGGCCCCGCCCACCCGCGACGTCAACCCGCCGGCAAATCGGAAGCGCCGGCGGGTTGTTAACCCGACGATCGCCGGATAGGAAGCGTATAATAAGCTTTGTAATGTTTACAAAGTGTATTATACAGGCTGCCTCCTGCCCTGGTGGTCCCAGTGTCCGAGGCACCACCAGGGCAGGCTGCAGCCACCCTAGTCTGCACCCAAACACACTGATCTGCCCCCCCCCTGCCCCCTGATCTCCCACAGCACCCCTCAGACCCCCCCCCCCCCGCCCACCCCCCAGACCACTGTTTGCACCCAATCACCCCCCTAATCACCCATCAATCACTCCCTGTCACTATCTGTCAACGCTATTTTTTTTTAGTCCCTAAACTGCCCCCTGGGTACTCCTGATCACCCCCCCCCCACCCCTCAGAACCGTGAGGAGTAGTCTTGAAACCAAATGTCGCAAAATGACCTGTGAAATCCTAAAGGTACTCATTGGACTTTGGGCCCCTTAGCGCAGTTAGGGTGCAAAAAAGTGCCACACGTGGTATCGCCATACTCAGGAGAAGTAGTATAATGTGTTTTGGGGTGTATTTTTACACATACCCATGCTGAGTGGGAGAAATATCTCTGTAAATGGACAATTGTGTGTAAAAAAAAAAAAAAAAAATCAAAAAATTGTCATTTACAGAGATATTCCTCCCACCCAGCATGGGTATGTGTAAAAATATACCCCAAAACACATTATACTACTTCTCCTGAGTACGGCAATACCACATGTGTGTCACTTTTTTGCAGCCTAACTGCGCTAAGGGGCCCTAAGTCCAATGAGCACCTTTAGGCTTTACAGGGGTGCTTACAATTTAGCACCCCCCAAAATGCCAGGACAGTAAACACACCCCACAAATGACCCCATTTTGGAAAGTAGACACTTCAAGGTATTCAGAGAGGAGCATAGTGAGTCCGTGGCAGATTTCATTTTTTTTTGTCGCAAGTTAGAAGAAATGGAAACTTTTTTTTCCCTTTTTTTTTTGTCACAAAGTGTCATTTTCCGCTAACTTGTGACAAAAAATAAAATCTTCTATGAACTCACCATGCCTCTCAGTGAATACTTTGGGATGTCTTCTTTCCAAAATGGGGTCATTTGGGGGGTATTTATACTATCCTGGAATTTTAGCACCTCATGAAACATGACAGGTGCTCAGAAAAGTAGGAGATGCTTCAAAATGGGAAAATTCACTTTTTGCCCCATAGTTTGTAAACGCTATAACTTTTACCCAAACCAATAAATATACACTCAATGTTTTTTTTTTTATCAAAGACATGTAGCAGAATAACTTTCGTGCTCAAATGTATAGGAAATTTTACTTTATTTGAAAAATGTCAGCACAGAAAGTAAAAAAAGTCATTTTTTTGACAAAATTCATGTCTTTTTTGATGAATATAATAAAAAGTAAAACTCGCAGCAGCAATCAAATAGCACCAAAAGAAAGCTTTATTAGTGACAAGAAAAGGAGGTAAAATTCATTTAGGGGGTAGGTTGTATGACTGAGCAATAAACCGTTAAAGCTGCAGTGGTCTGAATGGGAAAAAAAAGGCTCTGGTCCTTAAGGGCTCTTTCACATCAGACAACGCGAACAGGAGCCGTTCTCCTGCACGCGTTGTCTGCCTGCAGTGTGTCGTCGGGTATCTGCGGTGCGACGCAATCAGCGGCGGTAGCTGGTAATTAAACCCGACGGAAAACGCCGGCTCGCGGTTGCGTTGGAGGAAAAACTGCGCCCGGGTGCGTCGGAACCGCAACGCCTCGAAACGCAGCGGCGAGTGTGAAAGGTAAAATGAAAGTCTATGGACTTTCATCTTACCTTGGTTAACGCAAACGGCTTCCGTTTGCGTTAACGCACAAAGTCTGCCCTAATGTGAAAGAGCCCTAAGGGGTTTTATGACTGCAGTCCTTAAGTGGTTAAATACTCCTCCTCTAATTCCTGCAGTAGAGTCAAACTAACTCTCGAACAGACCTCAAAATTCTCTTCCCATTTCTTTTTGAAAGTTTCAGAAATATTTTGTTCATAGGGAAAGATCTGTATGCGCAGCCACAAAGGGACCTTTTGTTCATTCAGATATTCCCGATTATATTTAAGATTCCACCAAATACATGACTTTTGCTCATATAGCTTCTCTAATCTCCCGAAGCTTGAATTAATAATATGTATCTCTCCCCTTGTTTCCCTCCCTCTCACACACTCGGTGCCCACCTGCTGGACAATATCCTCCCACTGGAGCATGTCCACAGAAAATCAAAAATGTAGTATATAGCCCTAAAAAAAGGGTCTCAGGATGTGTGAAGGAGACCATGTAGAAATACACCCTACGGCATGATTGTCCAAGGACTCAAGTCCCAAAATACAATGGAAAACTATTGGAAAAGAGGAAAATCATGCAGCAAAGGGCCAAAACTATAAATTACCAAAAATACTAGAAATTATAAACAAAAATACATATTTCATGCATGTACCATGCCAACAAGTAAGAATGCATATGTACATGAAAACAATTGGCTCTTGGGTGCATACAAAAAAAAAAAAAACTTTAATTATTACTCTTATATAAAAAAATTCCTAACACACAATACATTACACATGTGAAATTCTATATCTAGCCTGATTAAAATGGATCCGTCTATCTATGAGAACCACCTGCTTATGGAGGCTGCAGTCCTCCTCTAACAAAGGTCCCTATATTAAAGTGCACTGTGACCCTGTGAAGCATTCAAATGGGGTGTAATATGATCAAACATAGCAAAGAAATGAACAGCGCTACTTAAAAATAGATGAGTGCTTACCTGCAAAAAAGTGCACACCCCACTCATGGGATTCAAATACACAATGAGCATACACATGACCTGTCTACCACTTGGAGGATGGGGTGTAATATGATGGTTATCAATCAGCAGCAGGTGGAGGAAGCAAGCTTGGATAAGCAAAGCGAAAGGTTAATACTCCTAGGTTTCATAGTTAGTTAGCAGGCCATAGTCCTTTGCTCCACACATGTCGCAGACTCAATCACAGGCTATACATCAAAGGCATCAAAAGCATGCATTATTATTATTATTTATTGTATTTATAAAGCGCCAACATATTACGCAGCGCTGATGCATGCAGCTTGTCCAGTTTTATGTGACTCTCACTATTAGTAAGCAGATTGCAATCCTTTGCTTTATATACCTCTCACAATCTCACTCGCAGATTGTGCTTCAGGAAACATAGCTATTAATTAGCAAAGTATCTTGAGCATCAGCAACAGAGGCATGCATGTCCAGAAACAAAAAAGACCCACTCGCAGTCCAAATAAGTGCCTTCAAGTATAAAATAGCCTCAGGTTTAAACCACCATCGATATAAATGTCAGTTCATATTGCAGCATCAGGGATCACATTTATAGTTACCAAACCCAGCGGTCGAGTCCTGCGTGAACGCAGGTGGACAACGTCCACCTACTTTTTTTGGAGAGTGGACGTCGTCCACCCTAGCATATGTGGAGGGGAGCAGTGCAGTGGAGAGGAGCGTTGGGCAGAGCAGTGGGGAAGGGCGGACGTCTCCCTCACCTTGGGGCTCCCCTTCTTGGCTCTCCCCTCCAGAACATTTGCGGCGGTGGCTGGCAGCGGGCATCAGTGGGCAGGACTTTCTTCCTCCTGTTCCGGCGAGTTGAAGCTGTGCGTGCCGATCGGAGATCGGATGATGTTTAGATAGATGATCCAGAAGCGCTCAATTCCATGACATGTTTCGCTGAACCATGTGTCAGCCTCTTCAGATGAAAAGCGCCATATTTAGACTCCCTATGCAGAGAAATGCCAGAGTCGCCCCATTTGAATGCTTCATAGGATCACTACAAGTGCTTTTTAATACTGGGACCTTTGTTAGGGGAGGACTGCAGCCTCCATACGCGGGGTGTGAGGATCCCTCTTGTAGCATGTTCTGTCTGTTGCAGTGGCGCTGCAAACGGACAGTTCTGGCTTATCTGCTTGCATTCGCAATAAGTCTCATTGTCATTTGCAATCGCTCTGCAGTTCTGGGCAGCTCAGGATGCTGTCATTCCACCAATTGCTTGGTGCAGCTGAGCTGCGGCCAGATAGCCCTGGATTTCCTGCATGCATGTTACATAATACTGCATGTATTTCTTATGGGAGTCCTTTGCATTCACAGCCAGCTAGCAAATGGTAATCAAGCCAGCTCAGGATTGAATGATTACCATTCAGCGGTGTGGGAATTTGCATACCTGCATCCATTGGCTGATGCCAGCATAAAAGTCTGCCTCCCATTTCCTACCCATAGCCCATACATACCCATACCATACCATACATACCCATACATCATAGCGTTCAGCTCTCTGAGTTGTCGTTGGGTCTATGCTGTGAAAGTTGTTATTGTAAATGTATAATGCCTTGCTCTGTATTGTCATGTCTGCTGACATGTGGGGGCTCAGTGAAATCCTTCTGATCCTGATAGTCAGATTCTGCCAGCACCACATTGGTGACTGGTAGTATTCCTTCTAGCCTTGTTCTTGAGGACGAACTATAGCAGCGGTTGCCATTAGGTCGCTCCTACAGGTTCGTCTTTTCTATCTCCGTGTGAATGTCACTATCGCTGAAACAGCAACTAGATTGGCTGAGCATTCCGTCTGTCTGTCTTGTTAATTACCATGACAAACGACTCAACTAATGGATAAATATATATTAGCAAGTCTGCATACATATTTATCAAGAACTAGCTAAGCACAGGTAATTACATTACTATGTAATTACTTGTGCTTAGCTAGTTCTCGATAAATATGTATGCAGACTTGCTAATATATATTTATCCATTAGTTGAATCGTTTGTCATTTTCTTTATTCGAGCTACAGAGATTTTTCAGTTACTGTGTTAGCTAGTCAGTTTAGCCATTTCGGTAAGTTGCGCTTATCGTGACCACCCGTGCTTAGCTAGCATAGTTGTGTTGCTATTAGTTACGTTCTTTCCTGTAGTCTTGCCTGTGTGGAGGCTTGCTGGTGACTTTTGTTAGCCTGTTTGCTCTGCTTCTGTGGACGTGACTGTGAGCTGCGGTTGCTACTAGTTACGCTCCAATATATAGTGCTGTCTTGTATCTGTCTGAATGCTTGCTATCGCAAGAGCAGCGCAACATCGCACTGTGCTGCCATTGCGTCTTATTTGTAGCGATCTCGGAAGCCCAGAGCTGCAGTTGCTCTGGGCAGCCTGTGTAGCCTCTTCCATTATCCAGCTCTTAAGGTGGCCACACACACCATACAATTTTTTAAATATCTGTTCAATTTAAGAATTGCAATCAATTTTTCTGACTGATTGTAACATTTCAAAAATATGACCAATGTACAACACACCTATGTTCAATTTTTTCCTCAATTATGATAAAAATGATTGGAAACTCAGAGAAAATGGCTAGGGTGTGTATATTAATAAATTAACAATCCAACACACACCATACAATCTTTAGTAGAATTTGAAGACAAATATCTGGCATTCCGGATCGATTTCAATAGAAAAAAACGGGAAATCCGATCAGATTTTTCAGTCGAATGAAAAAAAGCTTTAAATTTTTCCGAGAGATCTGATCGTTTTTATCGAATTACTGTAAAATTGGATCATTTTATTGTATCGTGAGTGGCCACCTTTAGCCTTGTTGTGCTGGGTGGTCAGAAAGTAGACAAGACAAGACAAATAACATTTATATTGCGCTTTTCTCCTTGCGGACTCAAAGCGCCAGAGCAGAGCAGCAGCCACTAGGGCGCGCTCTATTGGCAGTAGCAGTGTAAGGGAGACTTGCCAAAGGTCTCCTACTGAATTAGTATGACCCCCCAGCATTACATGGGGTTTTTTTTTTATAGATAGACGGATCCATTTTAATCAGGATAGATATAGAATTTCACATGTGTAATGTATTGTGTGTTATGAATTTTTTGATATAATAGTAAGAGTAATAAAAGTTTTTTGTATGCACCCAAGAGCCAATTGTTTTCTTGCACATATGCATTCTTACTTGTTGGCATGGTGCATGCATGAAATGATATCTATTTTTGTTTATAATTTCTAGTATTTTGGATAATTTATAGTTTTGGCCCTTTGCTGCATGATTTTCCTCTTTTCCAATAGTTTTCCCCTATATCTTACTTGTTTTGCCACAATTTAGGCTATTTAGGGGTGACCTTTGCTTTTAGTAATTATTTTAATTTCTATGTATTTTACAGGGAAAGACAAGGAAAAGAATGAAAAAAAAAATACACTATTTATATACTTCAATCCCCTATAATTTTAAAATAAACAATGCTACTGTAAAAAAAAGCAACACTTTTTTTTGCCTGATAGTCCCGGTAATCGCAATTAAATTATGTTCCTAGTACAATGTATGGCAACAATATATTATTTGGAAAGAATGGTGTATTTTTTTCAGTTTCTACCCCATCAATAATCACAAGCCCTTGTTACTAAAAACTAAAAAGTAATCTACCCTCATTACGTACATATTAAAAATGCTCAGACACTAAGTTAACCATTTAGGAATTTTTTTTTCTATCAGTTTAAAATAAAAAATAAAAATTTTTTGTAGCTACAGGGAGGGTGGGGGTTTAATAAGGTTTTATTAAATTGGTAGTTACCAGGAAGTGCTGGATTTTTTTCTACAACTTCTTACTTTCAGCTCTATGAATCAACAGGTCTCTTGATTCAAGGCATGCCGATTCATTCACAGGTGCTTTGGTTGGCTTGGGGGAACCCCTTCACCAATCGATCCCCTGTAAGTGCCTGGGGGGAATGCGTGGCAGGCGCACACATCCAACATAACAACACTGGACGCAAATACACGTGAGAGGTGATAGGCATCTTTGTATGGATCCTTTCCAGGGAGTGCTTTTGTAAAATATAAAGATAATCCTGAGAATCCCCCATTTGGAGATGGACTACTCCAAAATTTGTTAGATCTGTAGGCTTTTTTTTGTCGGTGATAATTTATAACAGGAGCTTATGCCCTCTCGCCGCGGATCCTGCGGGCCAGCTGGATGCCTTTGGGCATGATGGTGACCCTCTTGGCGTGAATGGCGCACAGGTTGGTGTCCTCGAAGAGCCCCACCAGATAAGCCTCGCTGGCCTCCTGCAGAGCCATGACGGCCGAGCTCTGGAAGCCCAGGTCAGTCTTGAAGTCCTGTGCGATCTCCCGCACCAGGCGCTGGAAGGGCAGCTTGCGGATCAGCAGCTCGGTGGATTTCTGGCAGCGGCGGATCTCTCGGAGAGCCACTGTACCGGGTCTGTAGCGGTGAGGCTTCTTCACTCCTCCGGTGGCCGGGGCGCTCTTCCGGGTGGCTTTGGTGGCCAGCTGCTTGCGGGGAGCTTTCCCTCCGTTGGACTTGCGGGCGGTCTGCTTGGTTCTGGCCATCGCTCAATCGGCTGATTCTACTCACAGGCGAGAAAAGACGGGAGACCAGGGTTCGAATCTCGGCTCTGCCTGTTCAGTAAGCCAGCACCTATTCAGCAGCAGACCTTAGGCAAGTCTCTTTAACACTGCTATTTCCTATAGAGCGCATCCTAGTGGCTGCAGCTCGGGCGCTTTGAGTCCACCAGGAGAAAAGCACTAAATAAGGGTTTGTCTTTAAATAAGTGTTTGTCTTTTTACTACATAATGTATAAAAACAGCAATATAGGAAAACAAGTATTTTACAGTGCATTTAACTTTGGGAGAAATTAAAATTTTAGATGTATGCATTTTAAATTTTACAATTTTTTTAACATTAACAATAATGAAAAGTCCTCTAGGCAAATCTTGTAGAGAGGAAAGTGGATGGTTATCCCCCTCCATGTCAGTGGTAGCTGACAGGTACCCTCAAAAGTATCATACACAAACAAAGACACCTATGCTCACCCTGTAACAATCTAAATAAAACAGAGACAGGTGCTAAAGGAGTATGGCCACATAAGACACATACCAACAGCCCAAAATACACATTCCACATCCTGTAACACGCATGTTAAAGCAGCAGGGTAAGCCATACAATGCCGGGGGGGGGGGGGGGGAATACATACATAAAATACTTGTTCTACTTACATAACATATGGATTGTACTGTTCACGTTTTGATTTCAGTGAATCTTATACTAGTAAATAAAGAAAATTCTGTTTCTGGCATTTGCCATTTTTGTTCCTTCTGACTGAAGCCAATTCTGTCATTTCCTCCCTTAATTTTTTTCCTCCTAGAATCTGCTCTGTCATAGCTCGCTTGCTTTATAAACATGTGAGCATAGAGCAGATTTCAGCTCAGCAGCTCATTGAACTGCCCTCAGCCAATAAGTGAGGAGCAAGAATGTGAGAGGGGCGATGACAAGCTCCCTTCTCCTCGGTGATGGCGAAGATAGAGCCAGGCAGACTGAGATAGGATTTATTATAGCAGAAATATTTCTGAACAGATTGGAATGCTTGCAATGAAGGGTGAGGTTCCAGGCTGCACAATGAACACAGAGCAGTGGGTAAATGTAATTTGATTTTGTGGCTGACAATCCCTCTTCAACTACACTACGTCACACAGATGGGCGTGACCGCAGCGGCAGCCCCAGGACCACCTAACGCCAATTGGCATCAAGTCCTGGGGCGGTGTTTAGCTGGCTATCGCGCATCGCCTAGCATTCAGTGCGGCCCCCCTCCGTCATCAGCCAGCCTGCCAGCCAATTACCAGCGCCGGCGGGCTTTGAATGTCCGATCAGGCCAATAGAAAGTGTATAATACAGGTTGTTTAGTAAACAACGTGTATTACACTGCCTGCCTCCTCCTCTGGTGGTTCCTTCTCACCAGGGCTGTGGAGTCTGTACAAAAATCCACTTACCGTATTTTTCGCCATATAAGACGCACTTTTTCTCCCCCAAAAATGGGGAGAAAAAGTCCCTGCGTCTTATATGGCAAAGACAGGGAATCCCCGACTTCCGAACGTCGCCGAACCGCCGCCACATCGGGGATTCCCTGCCCGTTTGCGGCCTCCTGTCTCCCTATTTGTCCTCCATCATGTTTGCCGCATGCCTGCGCTGCATGTTTGCCTCCCGCCACGTGTTGTCTGCCCTCCTCCCGCCCGCTGTGTGCACAGCTCCCCCCGCGTGTTGTCTGACCCCCCCGCCCGCTGTGTGTATGGCTGTGTTGTCTGCCCTCCTCCCGCTGTGTGTACGGCTCCCCTGCGTGTTGCCTGGGCCCCCCCGCCCGCTGTGTGTATGGCTGTGTTGTCTGCCCTCCTCCCGCTGTGTGTACGGCTCCCCCCCCCCCCGTGTTGCCTGGGCCCCCCCGGGTGTGTAGTAGCAGCGGCTTGTAATGACGCGTCATTACAAGCCCGGCACTAGAGGAAGACGCGCATAGAGGAAGGAGGTCTGCAGTCTCCGCGGGCATGATGGAGGAGGTAAGCCGCTGCTACTACACACCCGGGGGGGGGCCCAGGCAACATGGGGGGGGGGGGCCCGTACACACAGCGGGAGGAGGGCAGACAACACAGCCATACACACAGCGGGCGGGGGGGGTCAGACAACACGCGGGGGGAGGCAGAAACGTGGCGAGCAGACATGATGGAGGTCACAGGCATGGTGGAGGAGACATGAGGAGGAGACATGAGGGGGACTTCTGGACGAGTGACAGTAGGTGGCATGGGGCAGGCAGATGGACAGCATGCGGCAGGCAGGGCAGGCTGATGGACAGCATGGGGCAGGCTGATGGACAGCATGGGGCAGGCTGATGGACAGCATGGGGCAGGCAGGGCAGGCTGATGGACAGCATGGGGCAGGCTGATGGACGGCATGGGGCAGGCTGATGGACGGCATGGGGCAGGCTGATGGACGGCATGGGGCAGGCTGATGGACGGCATGGGGCAGGCTGATGGACGGCATGGGGCAGGCTGATGGACGGCATGGGGCAGGCTGATGGACGGCATGGGGCAGGCTGATGGACGGCATGGGGCAGGCTGATGGACGGCATGGGGCAGGCTGATGGACGGCATGGGGCAGGCTGATGGACGGCATGGGGCAGGCTGATGGACGGCATGGGGCAGGCTGATGGACGGCATGGGGCAGGCTGATGGACGGCATGGGGCAGGCTGATGGACGGCATGGGGCAGGCTGATGGACGGCATGGGGCAGGCTGATGGACGGCATGGGGCAGGCTGATGGACGGCATGGGGCAGGCTGATGGACGGCATGGGGCAGGCTGATGGACGGCATGGGGCAGGCTGATGGACGGCATGGGGCAGGCTGATGGACGGCATGGGGCAGGCTGATGGACGGCATGGGGCAGGCTGATGGATGGCATGGGGCAGACTGGAGGATGCATAGGGGACACAGGGGGAGACATGGGACAGAAATGGGGGACACAGGAGGTTACCATTTGAGGGATAACATGTACAAGGCGCTCCTGGAATATGGACATACCAGGTTTAGTATTTTTTTTTTCCCCTGGTTTTTGCCCTCTAAACCTGGGTGCGTCTTATATTCCGGAGCGTCTTATACGGCGGAAAATACGGTATATATGTCTTAAACGGCGCTGCAAAGTCACTATCAATATAGTCCAGTTCCCTTCTGATGGGAAAACAATTATAATTAATGGAAAAAAGTTCTCATGTGTCTGCGCCTCTAAATGGGTATAGCCAAACCCTTCTTCAAACAGTTTTCAAGTATTAGGCAGCGCTCCACTTCAAATATCAGATGAAAATAACTGGATTCCCCTTAAAGGGGAACTGAAGAGAGAGGTATATGGAGGCTGTCATGTTTATTTCCTTTTAATCAATACCAGTTGCCTGGCAGCCCTGCTGGTCTATTTCTCTGCAGTAGTATCTGATTAAAACCAGAAACAAGCATGCAGCTAGTCTTGTCAGATCAGACTTATAAGTCTGAACCACTGAAACACCAGATCTGCTGCATGCTTGTTCAGGGGCTATGGCTAATGGTATTAGAGGCAGAGGATCAGCAGGGCTGCCAGGCAACTGGTATTGTCTAAAAGGAAATAAACATGACAGCCTCCATATACCTCTCTCTTCAGTTCCCCTTTAAGGGACCGCACTCACCCATCCAAAGTGACCACTGTGAGACTGGTCAAGGTAGGCTCTGGTGTAGTCCTTATTCGAACTCCCCTGCTGTCAGGTGTCAGATGTCCGTCACTTCAAATAGATGATCCTCTTTCAGATCGTTTCCTTTGCAGACTGAAGTTCCTCAATGTACCTCATAAGTGTAAATAAGATCCCATAGACCCGTTAACTTTTACGGAGTTACGCTATGGGATCTTATTTACACTTATGAGGTACATTGAGGAACTTCAGTCTGCAAAGGAAACAATCTGATAAGAGGATCGTCTATTTGAAGTGACGGACATCTGACACCTGACAGCAGGGGAGTTCGAATAAGGACTACATCAGAGCCTACCTTGACCAGTCTCACAGTGGTCACTTTGGACGGGTGAGTGCGGTCCCTTAAGGGGCATCCAGTTATTTTCATCTGAAATTTGAAGTGGAGCGCTGCCTAATACTTGAAAACAAAAATCCACTGACTGACTCCTCAGGTTAGGATTCCACCGACTCAGACTCTCCAACTCCTCTAATTTGCATATTACAATCTTGTTGATTGAAAGTATGTAACATGAAATGCATCTCTTAACTGCCAACGCTTAGGAATTTTAAAAGACAACTGAAGTGAGAGGGATACAGAGGCTGCCATATTTATTCCCTTTTAAACAATACCAGTTACCGGGCTATTCAGCTGATCTTCTGCCTCTAATGCTTTTAGTCTTAGACTTCGGCCTCGTTCATATCAAACGCGCTTCCGTGCGCATTTGGAAGCGCGTATGACATGTTAACATGCAAGAACGGCAGAAGGGTAGGATCTTCTGCCTCTAATACTTTTAGTCACAGACTAAAACTAGTCCTTGGTAAGCGTACTTGTAGAAGGTACAGACAGGAACAAAGAACATTATCAGGCCCTAGGCAATGTAACTGGGTACATGTAAGAGTGATGTGCAGGTACTCTGCAGGAGAATGAGGAGATTCTTCCTCTATTACACATTCTTGATGTACAACCTGAACCAGATTTATGGGTGATAAACAACACCTCTGTGTTCAGTGTGCACAACATTCTCAGTGGATTCCCTGCAGCTGTGTGGGGAGTGTATATGTAGAGTATAGTAAATACTGTGTAACAAAGTAAACCTGAGGCAGATGAAATTAAAGTTTTATACATACATGGGGCTTCCTCCAGCCCCCTTCAGGCTAATCAGTCCCTCGCTGTCCTCCTCCACCACCTGGATCTTCTGCTATGGGTCCAGATACTTGAACCAGTCGGCGTAGTGTACATGCACACACTCCGCCGCCAGGAGCATACTACAACTGCGCAGCACTATTGCACAGGTGCAGAATGCTCCTAGCTGTGGGAGCAGCACGCAGCCGGACTGCGCTGACTGGCTGAATTACCGGGACTCATAGCAGAAGATCCAGGTGGTGGAGGAGGACAGCGAGGGACGGATTAGCTTGAAGGGGACTGGACGAAGCCCCAGGTATGTATAAAACTTTTTCATGCGTCTCAGGTACCCTTTAACCACTTAAGCCAATCTGGATGGATAGATTTGTCACAAAAATCAGCACTCAAAGGCAATCTGGACGAATATATCCGTCCAGCAGTGTTGCTGCCCTTGTGCACGCAGGCGGCTTGTTCCCTGCCGCTATTACAGGGGATTGATTGCTGAAGAGGGTGTTCCCCGGAGGCAAACTATTCCCTGCAAATGAATCAAATGCCTCCAATCAGGAGGTATTTGATTCATGATTTGGGTCACCCTGAGCTGCTTGGTTACTCTGTTGTACTAGTCCAAGCCCTATCCCATACAGCGATAACAATCCCTACCTTGATGAGGGACAAAAGCCCGAAACAGGCTGTCTACATGTGGGGTTGGTGTGGCTGTGCAATATTTAAAGCTATAGGCTTGCTATACACCAGCGGTTCTGGGTGCTTGCCTTGCTTACAAGGGTGAAAAGGGATAATTTGCATATTCAGTAGTGGTGCATTGTGGGTATCCACAAATGATCACTTATAACTGAATTATTGCAAATTTCCTTTTGTTTTGAAGGCAAATTCCACAAAGCATTGCTTATTTGTAGAAGGGCTTTTCGGTCTCTTTTATCCCCTTTACAGTCCTAGTGGTTTGGGTCACCCTGAGCTGCTTGGTCACTATTATTCATGAACGTGAAATGTAAAAATTAAAAAAAAATATATATATAATAATAATAATAATCTTGCACTACCTGGTATCTTCCAGGATAGTGCTTAACGCCACCTAGTGGCCAAAAAGTAAAATTAAAGTACAAATGGAAAAAGAACAAAAACAACAAAACTGATAGACTCCCTACCCTGCCCATTACCTAAAAAAATAAAAACACACGTTTAACCACTTGAGGACCACAGTCTTTTCGCCCCTTAAGGACCAGAGCCTTTTTCTCCATTCAGACCACTGCAGCTTTCACGGTTTATTGCTCGGTCATACAACCTACCACCTAAAGGAATTTTACCTCCTTTTCTTGTCACGAATACAGCTTTCTTTTGCTGCTATTTGATTGCTGCTGCGAGTTTTAGTTTTTATTATATTCAGCAAAAAAGACATGAATTTTGGCAAAAAAATGACTTTTAACTTGCTGTGCTGACATTTTTCAAATAAAGTAAAATTTCCTATACATTTGAGCGCAAAAGTTATTCTGCTACATGTCTTTAATTAAAAAAAAAAAACATTTAGTGTATATTTATTGGATTGGGTAAAAGTTATAGCGTTTACAAACTATGGTGCCAAAAGTGAATTTTCCCATTTTCAAGCATCTCTGACTTTTCTGCGCACCTGTCAGGTTTCATGAGGGGCTAAAATTCCAGGATAGTACAAATACCCCCCAAATGACCCCATTTTGGAAAGAAGACATCCCAAAGTATTCAGTGAGAGGCATGGTGAGTTCATAGAAGATTTTATTTTTTGTCACAAGTTAGCGGAAAATGACACTTTGTGACAAAAAAAAAAAAAAAAAAAAAAAAAAAAAAGTTTCCATTTCTTCTAACTTGCGACAAAAAAAAAATGAAATCTGCCACGGACTCACTATGCTCCTCTCTGAATACCTTGAAGTGTCTACTTTCCAAAATGGGGTCATTTGTGGGGTGTGTTCACTGTCCTGGCATTTTGGGGGGTGCCTAATTGTAAGCACCCCTGTAAAGCCTAAAGATGCTCATTGGACTTTGGGCCCCTTAGCGCAGTTAGGCTTCAAAAAAGTGCCACACATGTGGTATTGCCGTACTCAGGAGAAGTAGTATAATGTGTTTTGGGGTGTATTTTTACACATACCCATGCTGGGTGGGAGAAATATCTCCGTAAATGACAATTTTTTATTTTTTTTTACACACAATTGTCTATTTATAGAGATATTTCTCCCACTCAGCATGGGTATGTGGAAAAATACACCCCAAAACACATACTACTTCTCCTGAGTACGGCGATACCACGTGTGGCACTTTTTTGCACCCTAACTGCGCTAAGGGGCCCAAAGTCCAATGAGTACCTTTAGGATTTCACAGGTCATTTTGAGAAATTTGGTTTCAAGACTACTCCTCACGGTTTAGGGCCCCTAAAATGCCAGGACAGTATAGGAACCCCACAAATTACCCCATTTTAGAAAGAAGACACTCCAAGGTATTCCGTTAGGAGTATGGTGAGTTCATAGAAGATTTTTTTTTTTGTCACAAGTTAGCAGAAATTGATTTTAATTTTTTTTTTCACAAAGTGTCATTTTCCGCTAACTTGTGACAAAAAATAAAATCTTCTATGAACTCACCGTACTCCTAACGGAATACCTTGGGGTGTTTTCTTTCTAAAATGGGGTCATTTGTGGGATTCCTATACTGCCCTGGAATTTTAGGGGCCCTAAACCGTGAGGAGTAGTCTTGAAACCAAATGTCGCAAAATGACCTGTGAAATCCTAAAGGTACTCATTGGACTTTGGGCCCCTTAGCGCAGTTAGGGTGCAAAAAAGTGCCACACATGTGGTATCGCCGTACTCGGGAGAAGTATTATGTGTTTTGGGGTGTATTTTTACACATACCCATGCTGGGTGGGAGAAATATCTCTGTAAATGACAATTATTTGATTTTTTTTACACACAATTGTCCATTTACAGAGAGATTTCTCCCACCCAGCATGGGTATGTATAAAAATACACCCCAAAACACATTATACTACTTCTTCTGAGTACGGCGATACCACATGTGACACTTTTTTGCAGCCTAGGTGCGCTAAGGGGCCCAACGTCCTATTCACAGGTCATTTTGAGGCATTTGTTTTCTAGACTACTTCTCACGGTTTAGGGCCCCTAAAATGCCAGGGCAGTATAGGAACCCTACAAGTGACCCCATTTTAGAAAGATGACACCCCAAGGTATTCCGTTAGGGGTATGGTGAGTTCGTAGAAGATTTTATTTTTTGTCACAAGTTAGTGAAAAATGACACTTTGTGAAAAAAACAATAAAAATCCAATTTCCGCTAACTTTTGACAAAAAATAAAATCTTCTATGAACTCATCATACACCTAACGGAATACCTTGGGGTGTCTTCTTTCTAAAATGGGGTCACTTGTGGGGTTCCTATACTGCCCTGGCATTTTAGGGGCCCTAAACCGCGAGGAGTAGTCTAGAAAACAAATGCCTCAAAATGACTGTTCAGGGGTATAAGCATCTGCAAATTTTGATGACAGGTGGTCTATGAGGGGGCAAATTTTGTGGAACCGGTCATAAGCAGGGTGGCCTCTTAGATGACAGGATGTATTGGGCCTGTTCTGATGGATAGGAGTGCTAGGGGGGTGACAGGAGGTGATTGATGGGTGTCTCAGGGGGCGGTTAGAGGGGAAAATAGATGCAATCAATGCACTGGGGAGGTGATCGGAAGGGGGTCTGAGGGGGATCTGAGGGTTTGGCCGAGTGATCAGGAGCCCACACGGGGCAAATTAGGGCCTGATCTGATGGGTAGGTGTGCTAGGGGGTGACAGGAGGTGATTGATGGGTGTCTCAAGGTGTGATTAGAGGGGGGAAATAGATGCAAGCAATGCACTGGCGAGGTGATCAGGGCTGGGGTCTGAGGGCGTTCTGAGGTGTGGGCGGGTGATTGGGTGCCCTAGGGGCAGATTAGGGTCTAATCTGATGGGTAACAGTGACAGGTGGTGATAGGGGGTGATTGATGGGTGATTAGTGGGTGTTTAGAGGAGAGAAGAGATGTAAACACTGCACTTGGGAGGTGATCTGATGTCGGACCTGCGGGCGATCTATTGGTGTGGGTGGGTGATCAGATTGCCCGCAAGGGGCAGGTTAGGGGCTGATTGATGGGTGGCAGTGCCAGGGGGTGATTGATGGGTGGCAGTGACAGGGGGTGATTGATGGGTGATTGACAGATGATCAGTGGGTTATTACAGGGAATAACAGATGTAAATATTGCACTGGCGAATTGATAAGGGGGGGTCTGAGGGCAATCTGAGCGTGTGGGCGGGTGATTGGGTGCCCGCAAGGGGCAGATTAGGGTCTAATCTGATGGGTAACAGTGACAGGTGGTGATAGGGGGTGATTGATGGGTGATTGATGGGTAATTAGTGGGTGTTTAGAGGAGAGAAGAGATGTAAACACTGCATTTGGGAGGTGATCTGATGTCGGATCTGCGGGCGATCTATTGGTGTGGGTGGGTGATCAGATTGCCCGCAAGGGGCAGGTTAGGGGCTGATTGATGGGTGGCAGTGACAGGGGGTGATTGACGGGTGATTGACAGGTGATCAGGGGGGATAGATGCATACAGTACACGGGGGGGGGGGGTGATCAGGAGGGAGTAGGGGGCAGATTAGGGACAAAAAAAAAAATAGCGTTGACAGATAGTGACAGGGAGTGATTGATGGGTGATTAGGGGGGTGATTGGGTGCAAACAGTGGTCTGGGGGGTGGGCAGGGGGGGGGGGTCTGAGGGGTGCTGTGGGCGATCAGGGGGCAGGGGGGGGGAATCAGTGTGCTTGGGTGCAGCCTAGGGTGGCTGCAGCCTGCCCTGGTGGTCCCTCGGACACTGGGACCACCAGGGCAGGAGGCAGCCAGTATAATAGGCTTTGTATACATTACAAAGCCTATTATACACTTTCCGTGCGGCGATCGGGCAGCTAGTAACCCGCCGGCGCTTCCGAACGGCCGGCGGGTTACAGCGAGCGGTGGGCGGAGCCAGTCCCCGGCGGCTGATCGCGTCACAAATGACGCGATCGCCGCATAGCCACTCCCGCAGCCGCCCCCGCCGATGGGCGTATTGCGGTCGTTTGGGCCCGGACTTTGCCGCCGCCCATCGGCTGGGGGCGGTCCTTAAGTGGTTAAGGACCAGAGCCTTTTTTCCCCATTCAGACCACTGCAGCTTTCACGGTTTATTGCTCGGTCATACAACCTACCATCTAAATGAATTTTCCCTCCTTTTTGTCACTAATATAGCTTTCTTTTGGTGCTATTTGATTGCTGCTGTGATTTTCTTTTTTATTATATTCATCAAAAAAGACATGAATTTTGTAAAAAAAAAAAAAAAAAAGTTAACTTTCTGTCCTGACATTTTTCAAATTAAGTAAAATTTCTGTATACATTTTTGTCCAAATGTATTCTGCTACAGGTCTTTGATAAAAAAGAAATCCAATAAGTGTATATTTATTGGTTTGGGTAAAAGTTATAGCGTTTACAAACTATGGTGCCAAAAGTGAATTTTCCCATTTTGAAGCATCTCTGACTTTTCTGAACACCGGTCAGGTTTCATGAGGTGCTAAAATTCCAGGATAGTATAAATATCCCCCAAATGAGCCCATTTTGAAAAGAAGACATCCCAAAGTATTCACTAAGAGGCATGGTGAGTTCATAGAAGGTTTTATTTTTTTGTCACAAGTTAGCAGAAAATGACACTTTGAAACAAAAATAAAACAAAAAAAAACAAAACAAAAAAAAAAAAGTTTCCATTTCTGCTAACTTGTGACAAAAAAAAAAAAAAGAAATCTGCCACGGACCCGCCATGCTCCTCTCTGAATACCCTGGGGTGTCTACTTTCCAAAATGGGGTCATTTGTGGGGTGTGTTTACTGTCCTAGCATTTTGGGGGGTGCTAAATTGTAAGCACCCCTGTAAAGCCTAAAGGTGCGTCATACTCACTCTTCCGTGTCCCGGCGATGGCATCCTCCTCGTCCAGCGCGCGCGCGTCACTAGCCGTAGGTTGAATCCTGTGGCTGGGGGCGTGTGTACGCTTGCGCGACGTGGAACGCGGCTCTGTGTACGCATGCGCGGAGTCTTGCGGCCACGTGTACGCATGCGCAGTGTAATGACGTTGGCGTCAATCAGCCCAGCCAACAGTATAAAAGGCCAGTCTGCCCCTGACCCTGGTGCTGTTCGTTCTGACAGCTAGTGTGGCTCCTGGTGTTTCTTGCCCTCGGCCAGCCTTGCTTTCTCCATTGCTCCACGTTGTGACCCGGCTTTCCCTGACTACGCTTGGTCTGCTTACCTTGTTAACGACCTCGGCCTGATACTGACTACTCTCGTCTGCTGCCTGCCCACGACCTCTGCCTGGATACCGGATTACTCTTGCCTGCTGCCTGCCCACGACCTCTGCCTGGATACCGGATTACCCTTGCCTGCTGCCTGCCCACGACCTCTGCCTGGATACCGGATTACCCTTGCCTGCTGCCTACCCACGACCTCTGCCTGGATACCGGATTACTCTTGCCTGCTGCCTGCTCACCGGATTACTCTTGCCTGTTGCCTGCTGCCTGCCCACGACCTCTGCCTATATACCGGACTACTATTGTCTGCTGCCTGCCTTGCCCTTTACCTGGATACCGGATTTCAACTCATCTTCCAGAATTGCCCTAGGTACTTACCTTATCATCGGACTCTCCACACTGAGGTGTCACGTTCTAACCACCAGTCGGGGTTATCTCAGTGGTGACCTGGTGGGCACTAGGCCGCTAAAGTCCATCATCCCTTGCGGGGTGCTCTGGTGAACACCCGTGGTCACTTAGACTCCACTTCTGAGCAACGCTCCAACCACTGGTGGGAGGGTCAACGTACTCCAGACCGTAACAGATACGAACAGCCATTGGAAAAATGGACACCTCTGGAGGCCAGGGGCAGTTGACTGATCTTTCTCCTATAGAACAACTCTGCCAGCAGATTGCCGACCTTCGGATCTCTGTGGGACAAGTACAACAGGGTTACCAGCAACTTCATGGTCAAATTCGAGAGATTACTAATCCCTCTGTGCCGAACCCGCCGGCTCTGGCTGCCTCCGCTCCCCAACCAAAGATTACTCTGCCTGATAGGTTTTCAGGTGACCGTCAGCAATTTAAAGTTTTTAAAGGAGCCTGTCTTTTGTATTTTTCCTTACAACCACGTACCTATATTTCTGAAGCCATAAAGGTCAGTACTATAATCTCGCTCCTCCAAGGGGAACCACAGGCCTGAGCCTTACAACTAAAGGAACAAGATGACGCAGCTCTTGTATCAGTGGATTCCTTCTTTAAAGCCTTAGCAGAGATCTATGATGATCCTGGTCGGATTGCAACAGCAGAAGCAGCTTTAGGTGCTCTGCAACAAGGAAGACGACCTGTGGAGGACTATATTTCTGAGTTCCGGAGATGGAGTAACGAGACCGAGTGGAACGAGCCAGCCCAAAACACCAGTTTAAGTTAGGGCTGAGTGAACAACTAAAAGATGAACTGGCTCGTGTAGGTGTACCAGAGTCTCTCAAGGAACTGATTCAATTAGCCATCTCTATTGATCGTCGTCTGAGGGAGAGACGTAAAGAGCGGTCTGGAATGCCCCAACTTTCTTGGAAACCTCTCCCACAGGGTCCCTTCCTTCCTTCCAGACCCAGCGTTAGCCAGCCATCTGAAGACGCCTCTGAACCCATGCAGATCGGGTTGGCTAGATCATCCTTATCAGCCGAAGAGCGCCAACGTCGCTTTTCAACAAACCTGTGTCTTTACTGTGGAGCTTCGGGACATTTCCGTCAATCCTGTCCAGTGAGACCTACAAGTAAGAATTCTGACTCAGATAGGTTTATAGCTCCTGTTCCTTCCGGTTCCTCAGCTCATGTGCCTTTGTTTCTTTCATTACAGGGTCCAAGAGGAATGACCGAAATCAGAGCCATAATTGACTCAGGAGCATGCTCTTGCTTCATTGATCTTCAGCTGGCACAGCAATTAGACCTGCCCGTCCGTGATAAGTCTCGAGCCTTTTCCATCCAAATGGCGGATGGGTCTAATATTAGCTCGGGACCAATTACTCAAGAAACTTACCCATTACTAGTGACTACTTCTTCTGGTCATCAAGAATATCTCAGTCTGAACCTGCTTCCTTCTCCATTGTTTCCCGTAATTCTTGGCATGCCATGGCTTCAGGCACACAACCCTCAGATTGACTGGCCATCCTGCGAAGTGGTCTTCTCCTCCAAGTATTGTTCCCGTTTTTGTCTTCCCAAGATTGGCCAAGTCATGTGTCTCAGCTCTACCTCTGCTCATCTGATACCTTCTCAATATCATGACTTCCTCGATGTGTTCGATGAAAAAGCAGCCGATTCTCTGCCACCTCATCGGATTTATGACTGCCCAATAGAACTTCTTCCTGGGGCTGAAATACCGTTTGGGCGTACTTTTCCCCTGTCCGAACCAGAGACTCGAGCACTAAGACTATATCGATGAGAATTTACGCAAGGGTTTCATCAGACCTTCAAAGTCCCCAGCAGGTGCAGGCATATTTTTTGTGGAGAAGAAGGACGGTTTCCTTCGTCCTTGTGTGGATTATAGGGCCCTGAACAAGATTACGGTCAAGAACCGCTATTCGTTACCCTTGATTCCAGATCTATTTCAGAAGCTCAGGTCAGCCAAGATCTTCACTAAGCTTGATCTTCGGGGGGCTTACAACTTGGTGCGCATCAGAGAAGGGGATGAGTGGAAAACGGCATTCCGTTCACGCTTCGGACATTATGAATACCTAGTCATGCCCTTCGGCCTCTGTAATGCCCCAGCTAAGTTTCAACATCTGGTAAACGACATCTTTAGAGACTTTATGGACGTATTTTTAATTGTATATTTGGATGATATCCTAATTTACTCCAATTCCCTGTCTGACCATAGGAATCATGCACGAAAGGTCTTGGGAAGATTGAGAGTCCATGGGCTCTTTGCCAAGCCGGAAAAATGCGAATTTGAGAAATTTCAGATTCAGTTCCTTGGGTTGCATATCTCGCCAGATGGCATTTCTATGGACCAGGAGGCGGGGCAGATCAGTGCAGTATTTGGTGAAGTGGCTTGGTTTTGGTCCGGAGAAGAACTCATGGGAGCCATCACAAAACGTTCACGCACCAAGACTGGTAAAATTATTTCATAGAGATTACCCTGAAAAGCCAAGGCCAAAAAGCATTCAGAGACTGCCCTTAAGGGGGGGCAATGTCATACTCACTCTTCCGTGTCCCGGCGATGGCGTCCTCCTCGTCCAGCGCGCGCGTCACTAGGCGTAGGTTGAATCCTGTGGCTGGGGGCGTGTGTACGCTTGCGCGACGTGGAACACGGCTCTGTGTACGCATGCGCGGAGTCTTGCGGCCACGTGTACGCATGCGCAGCGTAATGACGTTGGCGTCAATCAGCCCAGCCAACAGTATAAAAGGCCAGTCTGCCCCTGACCCTGGTGCTGTTCGTTCTGACAGCTAGTGTGGCTCCTGGTGTTTCTTGCCCTCGGCCAGCCTTGCTTTCTCCATTGCTCCACGTTGTGACCCGGCTTTCCCTGACTACGCTCGATCTGCTTACCTTGTTAACGACCTCGGCCTGATACTGACTACGCTCGTCTGCTGCCTGCCCACGACCTCTGCCTGGATACCGGATTACTCTTGCCTGCTGCCTGCCCACGACCTCTGCCTGGATACCGGATTACCCTTGCCTGCTGCCTGCCCACGACCTCTGCCTATATACCGGACTACTGTTGTCTGCTGCCTGCCTTACCCTTTACCTGGATACCGGATTTCTCCTCATCTTCCAGAATTACCCTAGGTACTTACCTTATCATCGGACTCTCCACACTGAGGTGTCACGTTCTCCTAACCACCAGTCGGGGTTATCTCAGTGGTGACCTGGTGGGCACTAGGCCGCTAAAGTCCATCATCCCTTGCGGGGTGCTCTGGTGAACACCCGTGGTCACTTAAACTCCACTTCTGAGCAACGCTCCAACCACTGGTGGGAGGGTCAACGTACTCCAGACCGTAACAAGGTGCTCATAAAACGTTGGGCCCCTTAGCGCACCTACGCTGCAAAAAGGGGTCACACATGTGGTATTGCCGTACTCAGGAGGAGTAGTATAATGTGTTTTGGGGTGTATTTTTACACATACCCATGCTGGGTGGGAGAAATCTCTGTAAATGAGATTTTTTTGATTTTTTTTTTTTTTTTTTTTTTACACACAATTGTCCATTTACAGAGAGATTTCTCCCACCCAGCAAGGGTATGTGTAAAAATACACCCCAAAACACGTTATACTACTTCTGAGTACAGAGATACCACATGTGTAACACTTTTTTGTAGCCTAGGTGCGCTAAGGGGCCCAACGTCCTATGAGTACCTTTAGGATTTCACAGGTCATTGTAAGGCATTTGGTTTCTAGACTACTCCTCACGCTTTAGGGCCCCTAAAATGCCAGGACAGTATAGGAACCGCACAAATCACCCCATTTTAGAAAGAAGACACTGCAAGGTATTCTGTTAGTTGTATGGTGAGTTCATAGAAGATTTTATTTTTTGTCACAAGTTAGCGGAAATTGATTTTTATTGGTTTTTTTTCACAAAGTGTCATTTTCCACTAACTTGTGACAAAAAATAAAATCTTCTATGAACTCAGAAGACACCCCAAGGTATTCTGTTAGTTGTATGGTGAGTTCATAGAAGATTTTATTTTTTGTCACAAGTTAGTGGAAAATGACACTTTGTGAAAAAAAACCAATAAAAATCAATTTCCGCTAACTTGTGACAAAAAATAAAATCTTCTATGAACTCACCATACTCCTAACAGAATACCTTGGGGTGTCTTCTTTCTAAAATGGGGTCACTTGTGGGGTTCCTATACTGCCCTGGCATTTTAGGGGCCCTAAACCGTGAGGAGTAGTCTGGAAACCAAATGGCTCAAAATTACCTGTGAATAGGACGTTGAGCCCCTTAGCGCACCTAGGCAGCAAAAAAGTGTCACACATGTGGTATCGCCGTACTCAGGAGTATTGTGTGGACAATTGTGTGTAAAAAAAAATAAAAAAAAAAATTGTCATTTACAGAGATATTTCTCGCACCCAGCATGGGTATATGTAAAAATACACTCCAAAACACATTATACTACTTCTCCTGAGTATGGCGATACCACGTGTGACACTTTTTTGCAGCCTAGGTGCGCTAAGGGGCCCAACGTCCAATCCACGGGTCATTTTGAGGCATTTGGTTTCTAGACTACTAACGGTTTAGGGCCCCTAAAATGCTAGGGCAGTATAGGAACCCCACAAGTGACCCCATTTTAGAAAGAAGACACCCCAAGGTATTCCGTTAGGAGTATGGTGAGCTCATAGAAGATTTTATTTTTTGTCACAAGTTAGCGGAAATTGATTTTTATTTTTTTCACAAAGTGTAATTTTCCACTAACTTGTGACAAAAAATAAAATCTTCTATGAACTCATCATACACCTAACGGAATACCTTGGGGTGTCTTCTTTCTAAAATGGGGTCACTTGGTTGGGTTCCTATACTGCCCTGGCATTTTAGGGTCCCAAAACCGTGAGGAGTAGTCTGGAAACCAAATGCCACAAAATGCCTGTTCAGGGGTATAAGCATCTGCAAATTTTGATGACAGGTGGTCTATGAGGGGCCGAATTTTTTGGAACCGGTCATAAGCAGAGTGGCCTCTTGGATGACAGGTTGTACTGGCACTGAAGTGCAGGAAGCGCAGGATGTTCTCAAATCGTGACCTGGACATGGCAGCAGAGAACATGGGCATGTGATGTATTGGGTGTGTAGACCAATAAGACCGCAATACATTCTTTTTGACTAGACCCATGTTAAGGAGTAGGCCCCAAAAAATGTTACATTCAGAAACTTGGAGTGGTTTCCACCAAAAAGGCTGGGCATGGTAGCTTCTTGGATTGGCGGTTGCGTATTGTGTGGCATAACGGTTGGTCTCAGCCACAACTAAGTCGTAGAGACCAGCAGTGATCAGGAAAAAAAAGTTCTGTCACTGCGGTGGGGCAGGTGAGGGTTTGGCTGGATGATCAGAAGCCCGCAGGGGGCAGATTAGGACCTGATCTGATGGATTGGAGTGCTAGGGGGTGACAGGTGGTGACTGATGGGTGTCTCAGGGGGTGATTAGAGGGGAGAATAGATGCAATCAATGCACTGGGGAGGTGATCGGAAGGGGGTCTGAGGGGGATCTGAGGGTTTGGCCGAGTGATCAGGAGCCCACACGGGGCAAATTAGGGCCTGATCTGATGGGTAGGTGTGCTAAGGGGTGACAGGTGGTGACAGGAGGTGATTGGTGGGTGTCTCAAAGTGTGATTAGAGGGGGGGGGGGATAGATGCAAGCAATGCACTGGGGAGGTGATCGGGGGGGGGGGTGTCTGAGGGCGATCCGAGGGTGTGGGCGGGTGATCAGGTGCCCGCAAAGGGGCAGATGAGGGTCTGATCTGATGGGTATGATGGGTAGCAGTGACAGGGGGTTATTGATGGGTGATTGATGGGTGATTAGAGGGGAGAACAGATGTAACTAATGCACTGGAGAGGTGTTCAGGGTCTGAGGGTGATCTGAGGGTGTGGGCGGGTGTTTGGGAGCCCGCAAGGGGCAGTTTAGGGTCTGATCTGACGGGTAGCAGTGTCAGGTGGTGACTGGATGATTGATAGGTGATCAGGGTGTGAATAGAGGGGAGAAGAGATGCAAAAAATGCACTGGCGAGGTGATCAGGGCTGGGGTCTGAGGGCGTTCTGAGGGTGTGGGCGGGTGTTTGGGTGCCCGCAAGGGGCAGATTAGGGCCTGATCTGATGGGTAGCAGTGACAGGTGGTGACGGGGTGATTGATGGGTGATTAGAGGGGAGAACAGATGTAAACAATGCACTTCGGAGGCGATCTGAGGGCGATCTGAGGGTGCGGGCGGGTGATCAGGTGCCCGCAAGAGGCGGGTTAGGGTCTGATCTGATGGGTGATAGTGACAGGGGGTGATTGACAGGTGATCAGTGATTACAGGGAAGAATAGATGTATACAATACAAAGGGGGGGGGGGGTCTGGGGAGGATCTGAGGGTGTGGGGGGTGATCAGGAGCCCCCAGGGGGCAGTTAGGACCTAACCTAAAAAAAATAGCGTTGACAGATAGTGACAGGGAGTGATTGATAGGTGATTGGGAGCAAACAGGGGTCTGGGGGGAGGGCAGGGGGGTCTGAGGGGTGAAGTGGGCGATCAGAGGGCAGGATCAGTGTGTTTGGGTGCACAGTAGGGCTGCTGCAGCCTGCCCTGGTGGTCCCTCGATCACTGGGACCACCAGGGCAGGAGGCAGCCTGTATAATACGCTTTGTATACAATACACAGCGTATTCTACGCTAGTATTGCGGCAGATCGGGGGTTAACAACCCGGTGGCGCTTCTGAATGGCCGGCGGGTTGACGTCGCGGGTGGGCAGAGCCCATTGCCGGCGGATGCGCGCAACGAGCGCGTGATCCCCGGCAGGACAGAACGAGCCGCCGCCGATCGGTGGAGCGCGGTCGTTCTGCAGGCCACTTTGCCGCCGCCGCCCATCGGCTGTGGGAGGTCGGCAAGTGGTTAATGAATTTATTGCATTGCTGCTTGCTTGGTTTTTTTTTTTTCTACTCTTTTTCCATCTATTACATCTATCTTCCAGGTGGACCGACCGGCCAACTGATCGATAAGCTGCAGCACTGATGGTGCATCCTGACAGAAGCATTGCACTTCTGTCAATTTACACAAGTCGGTGCATGCAGCGCTGCAGGACGAAATTTCTCCTCCACAGTAAGATATGTTTGCCCAGGCATATGAGCTGAGTGGCAGTGTTGGAGTTCCTATGTTTTGGCAAGCACTTTGTATCAAAATTGACAACTTTTTTTCATCCACCTCAAATCGATGTGAATGGAGAAATAGGGTTTCCCAGGGCATACAAGCTAAGTGGGTTTGGACAGTTTGGGCGGAACTCCTATGTCCGGCCCCGCTTTTTTTTCACATTTTTTTGGGCATCTATTTTTTCATCCACATTGATCAATAGATCTAATAGAGTCTTCTGATCTGGCCTGCCTGACTGAAACCTGGCTTTCTGAACCAGTTGGCCCCACCTTGGAGGCCGCCGTGCCAACAAACTATTCCGTGATATACTGCAAAAGGAAAGAACGCAGGGGTGGAGGAGTTGCACTTTGCTTTAGATCAGCTTTGAAAATCAGACCACTTACTGTAGGACCTACCAACTCGTTTGAATGCTTGGGGGTGCAACTTTCAGCTGAGAAAAACATTAACATATTGCTGATCTACCGCCCACCAGAAAAATACTCAGACTTCCTTAAGGAACTTGTAGATCTCCTATGCAACCTAACACTGGAACACCCCAGATGGATTGTTCTTGTATATTTCAATACATGGGTGGATGACTCCTCTTCACAATTTGGAATAGAGCTACCCTCGTGCCTTACATGAACTGGGCTTCTTCCAATCAATCAGCTCGGCTACTCACAGGAAAGGTCACACTCTGGACCTTATACTCTATACTGGGCTGTAAATAGCCAATGTGGAAATTAATCCTGTTGCCTGGTCAGACCATCACACTATCCACTTCTCCCTCTTAATACCAGCTGTCAAACACCAGGTCAAGAATCAAATAAAATACCGCCGCTTAAAAGGGCTAACACCTCAACATATCCGAGATAACCTTAGCTTTGATGAATTGACGGACTCCAGCTTGGACCCTGATACTCTGGTGTTTAAATACAACAAATGTGTGTTATCCACCTTTGAGACCATTGCTCCTCTGTGCACCAAATATCTTACACCACACCATCATGCACAGTGGTTTGATAACGCCATAAAAGAGCTGAAAAGACAAGGCCGAAAACTTGAGACTGTGGCGCAAATCTCAGTCCCCAGAAGACAAACATGCCTTAATCCTCCACTTGAAGAACTACCAAAAAGTAATCACGGAAAAAAAAATCATCCTTTCTATCACAAGAGATTGCAAATGCAGTTAACAAACCAGCCCAACTGTTCCGCACAGTGGAAAAAACTCTGCAACCCTGCCTGTCATAAACTTAATATCGAGTCTTCAAAGGACCGCTTTGACCAATTTGCCCATTTCTTCACAGACAAAGTCTCCGCTAGAAGGTCCGCCATCCAACTTACAGCATCTGAGCCTAATATAGTGCCGAAGACCATTAGCAGAGACAACGTAACACCTTGGTCAAACTTCAAAGAAATTGATGAAGAAGTCACATCAAGCATCCTCCTTCACCTCCGCCTAACTACCTGTGGCCTGGATCCTGGCCCAACACCGTTCATGTTGAACTGCCCCGACCTGTTTGTACCGTTATTCCTCAAAATTGTTAACTGTTCCTTACAATCAGGGATATTTCCTGCTTTACTGAAGGAAGTAATCATCAGGCCTCTCCTCAAAAAACCCTCCCTGGACCCAGATGCAACGACCAGCTACAGACCTGTCTTTAACCTCCCCTTTCTAGGCAAGCTAATTGAAAAAGCTGTTTACCTCCAGCTAGAAGCCAAAATCCTACAAAATAACAGTTATGACCCATTCCAGTCTGGCTTCAGGAAACACCACAGCACTGAAACTGCCCTCATCCAAATATGCAACCACCTGCTCATGGCAAGAGACAGAGGAGAGTGCGCGATCCTCATACTGTTAGACCTTTCTGCAGCCTTTGATACAGTTGACCATGACTTGATAAATAGGCTACAGGAATACTGCGGCATTGATGGCATAGTTCTTCAGTGGTTCCAATCCTTCTTGAGTGGCAGAACCCACAAAGTGTCTATGGGGTCCTTCCTGTCCACCCCTGTATCACTTAAGTATGGGGTGCCCCAGGGCTCAATCCTCTCTCAAAATAAAAAAACCCTGCGCTCCAATCCTGGTTTCAGACAGTTCCACCAATCTTGGCTTTCTTTATATTCCTAATGCACGGCTCAGCTCTGCTCTATAGGGTGTGTACGACTTTAAAACAAAAACATGGAGCGCTCCATAGTGCATTATCATAAAAACTATTTATTTCGCAATTAAAAGTTATACTCACAAGGTATGTGAAATGAATTCGCTTATCAGCGGCAAGCCCTTCCGCTTAACTCCCCAGGAACTTTGGCTCTCACACTGTGGCCAGCACTGCGGTCCAGTGGTGTCCGTAGCTCGTCTCTGGGAGGGTGAGCGTGGCTTACTGTGGACGTGCTTGTAGCGTCATTACGCGTTTCAGCGCTCTGCGCCTTCGTCAGATGACGCTACAAGCTGAAGCACGCCTCTTAACTAGCTGTCTGCCTCCGTGGTCATGGCAACTGCTAGGCGGCGAATGGGAGGCGCGCCATGACGTAGAGGGGGAGGGACTATCTGTAACCAGGCAACCCTCGGGCGGCTTCCCTGTTGTAGTATCGGAGCTGCACTGCTGACCCCCGTGCGCGCATAGTTGATTAACATAGATAAACTATCATAAACAGTTTTCAAAAGTGCTAAACAACATCTAACTAAAAATTAAAAGTGCAATGTGCAATATGCATTATGATTTACGTCACAGCATATGTATACATACTGACAACCACTTTATAAAACGTATGTGACCATATCTATTTGGATTCTATCATGCACTTAGACAGTTCATCCAAACTCATTATGCGAGTGCCTTATTCTTTTTTTCATCATGAAATGTTTTATTGAATTTTAAACACAGATATCCTTTACAACTGTGGTACACGGAACATCAATTTACATCACATATTTAGTATATGCACATCTTATCCAGCACATAAGATTATTTTTCCTTATGTTTTAGGTAAATCAGCACATGTTCAATTAAATATCTCTCCCAGGCTATTGCTAAGCTGGGACAAGTTGTCAAACTGGTATTTACACAACCTTATAGGTAACCAGTGAGGAAACTTTCCTATGGATCTTTACCTAGCGAACCAGTGGGTCTGTATACCCTCCGCTAGAATCCTTTATATTCTCAATAGAGTCCCTAGGGAGCCATACTTGATTACCTGTTTTATCACCAACCAAATTATGTGCCGTGTCATCGGCTTTTGTCTGTAGTGTTGTAATATTGACTTACGTTTGATTTTAACCTCTGTATATATTCCTAAACAGATATTCCTAAATAACGTTTAACTGAGGAACTTTATTTAGAACTCAACTATTCTACTCTAGGGGTAAATCCAGGTTGAATGTTTGTACCCCATATTTAAACCTAGATGGTCAGGTTGATACATTACTTAGTCGGTATAAAGGTGGACTTTCTGTTGATAAGAGGAAGGGCATGCATTGGACTATAAATGTTACTATAAGATTTGCTATGAATGTACCCATAACCTGAGGGTAGGGGGCCGTATTGTTTCGAGTGCCTTATTCTTACTATTTAGTTAAAACATGAGAACAAACTTGCATGCCATTTTAGAATACATTACAAGAAAACACAAATGTTATTCACATAAAATTGAAATACACACAGATAAGAGCAATAAAATCCAGCTTAATAGGTGTTTCCACCAGCTCTCACTCCCATACACTGCTGGAACGCAAAAAAATAGCAGAAGCACTGAGAAGACTCTCTCGGGTTTTTCCATAACCCGCTTTGATTATTAATTATCTTAATGGGTGTTTTCCCCCCATCTCTCACCATTATACCTTGTTAGAAAAGTAGATTACCAAGAAGCATTTAGACAGGTTATCAGGTTTTCATAGGCCTGCTTATGGTTGTTTCAGACCCTACTGCAGTATCAGCAAGCAAAGGAAAAAGGGTGGAGGAAAACATAGGCTGGGTTGGAAAATGGGAACGGGGAGGGGGAAGGGATGTTGTGGCAAGGTCGGGGAGGATAATGTATGCTGAAAAAAGGATAGGGAATGCAGTTTTTTTTTTAAATAGAACTATAGATTCAGCGAATAAAGCAGCAGGGATGTCATGCACATGCCTACTAACTTGTATTTGTAAAGTACTCACCACCCTCAACTGCTATGGATGACTATTGTACGAGTCAGTTATAAAGGCTGTATGGGGAGAGGGAAGGAGTAAAATCATTGGAGAGGGAAGGAGTAAAAACAAATGATGGTTAATATTTGAGGTTCAACGATCAAATACTATACTTAAACTTATAGATAGGTAGAAATCTCTAATGCCTCATTCAGACCTTTTGGGGTTAGCAAATCCATCTTAAATATCCAAAATGTTTCTCTTTCACAGAGTCTCCTATATCTTTCTCCCTGATTTAATTTTTTAGAGATCATTTCTAGACCCGTAATCGTGAGGCAGTCTGTTTCACTACAGTGATGTTCTTTAAAATGTCTTGGGTCGCTATGTTTTTCGATCCCGTCAAGGATGTTTCGTTTATGTTCACCAAATCTTTGGCAAAGCGGCCTAGTGGTCCTGCCGACATAAAATTTAGGGCAGTTACAAGAGAGGAGGAATACCACATGATCGCTCCCACAGTTAATGAATTATTTAATCTTGATAGCTTGCTGGTTACCATCTATTTATTTTGTTCTATGTCTCATGAACAGGCAGCAACCACACCTTTTGACATTACATCTAAAATTACCAACTATGGTGGGAAACATGTTCTTGTGCTTCACAGTATTATTACCGATATTGCTGGGGGCAATACAATTCTTGATCGACTTGGCCTTCCTGAAAATAATTCCAGGTTGGTCTGGTAGGGAATTTTTCAGCAGAGGGTCCTGTCTTATAATTGGCCAGTTCTGTAATATAATATTTCTAATTTTTCTTGATTCTTCTGTGTATGGAGTAATAAAGGAGATTTCTGGTTTGGTGTTTCTAGGGGCATTATATTCTTTATTTTCTGATGGCCTTATTTTAAATTCATCAAAGACAGTCTGAACGTGATCTTTTTGGTATCCTTTTTCAATGAATTTTTGGGACAGTAATTCCCCTTGCTGTACATAGTCTTTATCAGATGTACAGTTGCGCCTCAACCTACAGTAATGGCTTCTAGGGATGTTATGAATCCATTTGCGATTGTGGCAGCTGGATGCATGAAGATATGAATTACCAGATGTAGGCTTAAAATGTGTCCTGGAACAAATAACCCCATTACCATCGGAAAACAATTCTAGATCCAAAAATACCAGATTTTCATTTGAAACAACCTGTGTGAAACTTAAATCGAAATTGTTCTTATTACAGTATTCAACAAATTCTACAAGTAGGTCAGGACCTCCTTCCCAAATTATTAAAATATCATCTATAAATCTCATATAGCAAACAAGATTCCTAGAGAAAGGGTTAGAGGTCCAGATGTATTGACTCTCCCAGTACGCCATATAGAGATTGGCGAAACTGGGAGCGAACCCAGCTCCCATTGACGTACCACAAATTTGTAGATAAAGCTGGTCCATGAAACTAAAATAATTGTGTGTGAGGGCAAATTCAAGCAAATCAAGAATACATTGTGCTTGAGTTATAGGAACTGAACCATCCTGTACTAAAAAATATTGGATGGCCTCCAATCCTTTCTCAGGTTGTAGGTTTGTAGGTTTGTAGCTACAAACCTACAGTCACCTGAGAAGGTCAAAAAAAACCATCAGTGAAATTCCACAATGGACAATAGATTTGTTAACCCCAGAGGAATTAAAGGGATATGAAGAAACAGGAGGGGGACTATTGTTGAGAGCCACCAGCCCGGAAGGGGGGCAGAGGGATCCCAAACAGGATCATTTTTTAGGGGTGACAATCACCCAGACGCCTGGGACCCAAAGAAAGAGGGGGTTAGAAGACGTCGAAGGGGTTAATAGAGGAGGGCGAGTGAAAAATCCCTATTAGAGAAAGGGTTACATTTTGCCCCAACTGTTAGGTCCAACGAGTTTCAACTCTATAAAGACCTACATAGGTTTACCAGAACACTCACATTAAAAAGATTTTTCGCTATAAAAGAATCTAAGAATAATAACAAGGGGTTACAAGAAATTGGAGCAAACCAGTTCTCTGAAGCTCCTGAGGATTATTGCATGCTCGATGTGGAAGCCAATGAGACTATTGGGGACATGGAGACCGACTGGTTACAATATATTCCTGATATAAATATACAACACACAAACTTCAGACCTAAATCGGTGTTTTATCCTACTCACTCAAAAGGTCAATATATTAATACATATTACCAAATAGTACTCGAACAGTTTAAAAAACTGTGCAAAGAACCCACCAGAAGCTACCACAATTTGAGTAAAAATGAAAGAGAATCCCTAAAAATTTTTTATCGACAATAAACAAGTCGTCATTCGAAAAGCAGACAAAGGAGGGGGCATTGTTTTGATGGATCATGTAAACTATAAGGAAGAAGGTCTGAGACTGTTGCCCGATAGAACCACTTACCAGATACTTAAAACTGACCCTACCTCAGAGTACACTAAAGAACTGGGTAGTCTAGTTGACAATGCCTTCCAGAATGGAATAGTTGATGAACCAGAGAAACTGTTTCTAGTACCTACCCACCCTGCCATCCCATATTTTTACCACATCCCGAAAATACACAAAAGTCCAGTGGCTCCGCCAGGGAGACCGATTGTGGCAGGGATGGAGGGATTGGTGGCTAATATCTCATCCTATATCGATTACTTCCTGCAGCCCATTGTATTACAAACAGAGGCCTACATGCGTGATTCATTGCATGTAATGGAGTTATTACAAAAATATAGTTGGGAAAAAGAATATCTGTGGGTGTCACTTGATGTAACCATTGTATACGTGCATACCGCATGAGAAAGGACTTGAGGCCATCCATATTTTTTAGTACAGGACGGTTCAGTTCCTATAACTCAAGCACAATTTATTCTTGATTTGCTTGAATTTGCCCTCACACACAATTATTTTAGTTTCATGGACCAGCTTTATCTACAAATTTCTGGTACGTCAATGGCAGCTGGGTTCGCTCCCAGTTTCGCCAATCTCTATATGGCGTACTGGGAGAGTCAATACATCTGGACCTCTAACCCTTTCTCTAGGAATCTTGTTTGCTATATGAGAGATTTATAGATGATATTTTAATAATTTGGGAAGGAGGTCCTGACCTACTTGTAGAATTTGTTGAATACTGTAATAAGAACAATTTCGGTTTAAGTTTCACACAGGTTGTTTCAAATTAAAATCTGGTATTTTTGGATCTAGAATTGTTTTCCGATGGTAATGGGGTTATTTGTTCCAGGACACATTTTAAGCCTACATCTGGTAATTCATATCTTCATGCATCCAGCTGCCACAATCGCAAATGGATTCATAACATCCCTAGAAGCCAGTACTGTAGGTTGAGGCGCAACTGTACATCTGATAAAGACTATGTACAGCAAGGGGAATTACTGTCCCAAAAATTCATTGAAAAAGGATACCAAAAAGATCACGTTCAGACTGTCTTTGATGAATTTAAAATAAGGCCATCAGAAAATAAAGAATATAATGCCCCTAGAAACACCAAACCAGAAATCTCCTTTATTACTCCATACACAGAAGAATCAAGAAAAATTTGAAATATTTTATTACAGAACTGGCCAATTTTAAGACAGGACCCTCTGCTGAAAAATTCCCTACCAGACCAACCTGGAATTATTTTCAGGAAGGCCAAGTCGATCAAGAATTGTATTGCCCCCAGCAATATCGGTACTAATACTGTGAAGCACAAGAACATGTTTCCCACCATAGTTGGTAATTTTAGATGTAATGTCAAAAGGTGTGGTTGCTGCCCGTTCATGAGACATAGAACAAAAGAAATAATAGATGGTAACCAGCAAGCTATCAAGATTAAAGAATTCATTAACTGTGGGAGCGATCATGTGGTATTCCTCCTCTCTTGTAACTGCCCAAAATTTTATGTCGGCAGGACCACTAGGCCGCTTCGCCAAAGATTTGGTGAACATAAACGAAACATCCTTGACGGGATCGAAAAACATAGCGTCCCAAGACATTTTAAAGAACATCACTGTAGTGAAACAGACTGCCTCACGATTATGGGTCTAGAAATGATCTCTAAAAAATTAAATCAGGGAGAAAGATATAGGAGACTGTGAAAGAGAAACATTTTGGATATTTAAGATGGATTCGCTAACCCCAAAAGGTCTGAATGAGGCATTAGAGATTTCTACCTATCTATAAGTTTAAGTATAGTATTTGATCGTTGAACCTCAAATATTAACCATCATTTGTTTTTACTCCTTCCCTCTCCCCATACAGCCTTTATAACTGACTCGTACAATAGTCGTCCATAGCAGTTGAGGGTGGTGAGTACTTTACAAATATAAGTTAGTAGGCATGTGCATGGCATCCCTGCTGCTTTATTCGCTGAATCTATAGTTCTATTCTTAAAAAAACGGCATTCCCTATCCTTTTTTCAGCATACATCATCCTCCCCGACCTTGCCACAACATCCCTCCCCCCCCCCCCCCCCGCACGGGGGTCAGCAGTGCGGCTCCGATACTACAACAGGGAAGCCGCCTGAGGGTTGCCTGGTTACAGATAGTCCCTCCCCCTCTACGTCATGGCGCATCTCCCATTCGCCGCCTAGCAGTTGCCATGACCACGGAGGCAGACAGCTAGTTAAGAGGCGTGCTTTAGCTTGTAGCATCATCTGACGAAGGCGCAGAGTGCCGAAACGCGTAATGACGCTACAAGCACGTACACAGTAAGCCACGCCCACCCTCCCAGAGACGAGCTACGGACACCACCGGACCGCAGTGCTGGCCACAGTGTGAGAGCCAAAGTTCCTGGGGAGTTAAGCGGAAGGGCTTGCCGCTGATAAGAGAATTCATTTCACATACCTTGTGAGTATAACTTTTAATTGCGAAATAAATAGTTTTTATGATAATGCACTATGGAGTGCTCCATGTTTTTGTTTTAAACTCAATCATCTCTCCCCTGCTTTTCACAATTTACATGTTACCGCTTGGAAAACTAATCCAAAAACAAGGCCTGACATACCACTGCTATGCAGACGACACCCAACTATATCTTTCCTTCAAGCCTGGTGTGACAGACCCAACTCTAACTATAAACGCCTGCTTACGTGAACGACAGCAGTGGATGAATGACAACTGGCTGAAACCAAATGCAGACAAAACTGAAGTCCTTCTGAATGGAGGGCAGAGCATGATAACAAAACAACTTAACTTGCAGTCTTCACCACTAGGAATAGGAGGCACGGATCTACGCAGCTCTGACCATGTGCGTAGCCTGGGAGTTCTAATTATTATTATTATTATTTATTGCATTTATAAAGCGCCAACATATTACGCAGCGCTGAACATTAATTTAGGTTACAGACAATATTTAGGGGTGACATACAGCAATATGACAATACAGGAATACAAGAAAACCAGATCACACAGCACAGTATTAGTACAAGGTAATGCTTAGTCACTGGATGAAGCATGGAGATTAGGCAAGTTAGGTTCACTCAAATGCATGGCATGGGTTCACAGTAATGGAGGTGCCAGATCAGGTAGGACACAAAAGGAGGAGGACCCTGCCCAAAGGCTTACAATCTAGAGGGAGAGGTAAGGACACGAATGGTAGGGGACCAGAGTTCAGCTGTAGGTTTAGAGCACTTGTGAGGGGTAGTAGGCCACAGTGAAAAGGTGAGTTTTGAGGGCTTTCTTGAAGATGTTGAAGGAGGGGCTGCCCTAATGGGTGGAGGTAGGGAGTTCCATAGTGTTGGAGCAGCTCTTGAGAAGTCCTGGAGGCGCGCATGGGACTGGGTTATGCGGGGGGTGGTTAGGCGAAGTTCATTGGAAGAGCGGAGTGAGCGGCTAGGTGTGTACCTCTGAGTAAGATCGGAAATGTAGGTTGGACAGGTTTTGTGGACAGATTTGTAGGTCAGACACAGTATCTTGAATCTGATTCTGGACTGGATAGGAAGCCAGTGGAGGGATTCTAGGAGGGGATCTGCCGTGGTGGAGCGATGGGAGCAGTGGATAATTCTGGCTGCCGCATTCATGATGGACTGCAGTGGGGCTGTTCGGGTCATAGGGAGACCAGACAGCAGGGCATTGCAGTAGTCAAGGCGGGAAATTATGAGGGCATGGATGAGGAGTTTGGTGGTGGCAGAGGTCAGGAAAGGGCGAATCTTACAGATGTTACGAAGGTGGAAGTTGCAGGACTTTGTGAGGTTTTGGATGTGGGAAGTGAAGGAGAGTGTGGAGTCCAGGGTGACACCCAGACAGCGGGCTTGAGAGGTAGGGCGAATGGTAGTGTGGTTAACAGTGACATGCACATCTGGGAGGTTCGTGGATGGCCGGGGTGGGAAGATCATAAATTCCGTTTTGTCTAGATTTAGTTTCAGGAACCTAGCAGACATCCAGGAGGAGATGGCGGATAGGCAGGAGGAGACCTTGTCCATGGTAGTGGTGGATATGTCAGGGGTGTGGAGGTAGATCTGGGTGTCATCTGCATACAGATGGTAGTTAAAACCCATGGAGGAGATAACCTTGCCAATAGAGGATGTGTATAGGGTGAACAGTAGGGGGCCAAGGACCGAACCTTGGGGGACTCCCACCGAGAGGTGGTTGGGGGTGGACGAGGACTCATTGAATGTGGTCGTGAAGGAGCGGTTGGAGAGGTAGGATGAAAGCCAGGACAGGGCGAGATCGTGAATGCCCAAGGACTGGAGGGACTGGAGGAGTAGGGGATGATCTACTGTGTCAAAAGCTGCTGACAGGTCAAGGAGGAGGAGAATGGAGTATTTACCTTCAGCTTTAGCTAAGGCAAGGTCGTTGACCACTTTGGTGAGAGCAGTTTCGGTAGAGTGGGCAGGCCGAAATCCAGATTGGAGTGGGTCTAGCAGTGAGTTAGCATTGAGGTACTGGGTCAGGCGTTTGTGAACCAGACGCTCAAGGAGTTTTGAGGCAAAGGGGAGGAGGGAGATAGGACGGTAGTTGGAGGGTAGCGAGGGGTCGAGTGAGGGTTTCTTGAGCAGGGGTAGTACAATGGCCTGCTTGAAGTCTGTGGGGAAGGTGCCTGTTCTAATTGATGGAGAGTTAAACTTCAGAACTCAAATCTCCGCTGTGGTGAAATCATCCTATTTTCACCTGAAGAACATTGCAAAAATCAAGCACCTCATCCCCCCAGAAGATCTGCCAACCTTAGTCCATGCCTTCATCACATCCCGACTGGACTACTGTAATGCTCTCTACACTGGCCTTCCAAAAAAGGTCTTGCACCGCCTACAGCTGATACAGAATACTGCTGCCAGACTGCTAACCAACCAACCCCGTCACTGCCACATAACGCCAGTCCTGCACTCCCTTCACTGGCTACCTATAGAATGGAGGGTCCTATTCAAGATCGGCCTACTGACATTTAAATCCCTGAATAATCTAGGCCCTGGATACATGAAAGATATGCTGCAGCTACGTAGCAATCCCCGCATTCTCAGATCCACAGGTTCTAATAATCTAGTCATACTCAGAGTCCACTTGGAATCTTTTGGTCCCAGAGCCTTCTATCATGCTGCCCCTACGTTTTGGAACTCCTTACCTCAACAGATCAGGACAGCTCCATCCCTGGATGTGTTTAAATGCAGACTGAAAACCCACCTGTTCAGTTTGGCATTTGCAGAAATATAACTTTTGTTGTGTGAATACTTCATCCTACTACCAATTACTGAATCTGAGAGAGCCTAAGCGCTTTGAGTCCTATGGCAGAAAAGCGCTATAGAAATGTTATTGTATTGTATTATATAATGCGAATGGATGAATCTTTGCTGTTTCTAGCACAGGATAAATGGGAAAAAAAAGTGCATTACCCATATGCCAAATATAACAGAAACTCATAATACTGGCCATACATGTAATGATTGCAGAGACCCTAAAATGCCAGGACAGACCCCACAAATGACCCCATTTTGGAAAGAAGACACCCCAAAGTATTCGCTGAGGGGCATGGTGAGTTAAGAGAATATTTTTTGTCACAAGTTGTAGAAATTGTTTCTTTTGTTTTCTCAAAGTGCCATTTTCCGCTAACTTGTGACAGAAAAAAAAAAACATCTGAATTCACTATGCCCCTCATGGAATACCTTACTTTCCAAAATGGGGTCATTTGTAGGGTGCGTTTTCTGTCCTGGCATTTTTTTTTTTGGGGGGGGGGGGGCTAAATTGTAAGCACCCCTGTAAAGCCTAAAGGTGCTCATTAGACTTTGGGCCCCTTGGCTGCAAAACAAAGTATCACATGTGTGATATCGCTGTACTCAGAAGTAGTATAATGTGTTTTGGGGTGTCTTTCCACACATACCCATGCTGGGTGGGTGAAATATCTCTGTAAATAACTTGGTGTAAAAGGGGGAAAAAAATTGGGTATGTGTGAAAAGACACTCCAAAACACATTATCACAGTATACTACTTCTCCTGAGTACGGCGATACCATGTATGACACTTTTTCTGTGCAAAGGGCCCAAAGTCCAATGAGTACCTTTAGGATTTCACAGGTCATTTTTTACTCCTTCGGTTTCCAGACTACTCCTCACGGCCCCTAAAATGCGAGGGCAGTATAAGAACCCCACAAGTGACCCTATTATGGAAAGAAGCTGTGAACTGTAATAGTGCTGGATCCTGATCATGATGTGAGCT